>NC_047504.1:9451910-9751910 GCF_902827115.2 Pseudochaenichthys georgianus | reverse complement strand
ATATGATGTGTGTCTGTACCGTGTAATCTGAGTCCTCTAATCTGTCCCAACGTCCAGACACGGACTCAGACGGAGACATCGACGTGCTTTTAGGAGGGATGCTGCTTCACTGAGTGGTCCCTTTTATAAATGAGACAATTGGTAACGCTTGCTACTTTTGCACCCAGCCCTGAAGGAAATTGAAAAATCAATAAAAAGATTTGACTTAAAAGCCAACAGAAAAGTTTGTGCGCCAATGGGGCATTACATCATCTATACAACAAATGGAGATACAATTAAGTATAGCATCTGGTTTTGATGAGCATAAAGAAAGGATGACAACATTGAGTCCAATGAACGAGACTTATTTTTTCAATCACATTCTGGATGTACAACACAGACATCTCGGATTAAGTTGAATAAAACTTTCTTTGTATTTTCGCCGACCGCAGACAGTGATGGACGATGTGGGAGGAAATAATAACACTTTTGACAAACGGCACTCGAGTCGCAGTCATAATTTGAGCCCAGCGCTGAGTTCACGGTACCCTCCCCATGAGCCCCGCGGGTTAGGGTGAGTCTTCTTCCGTGACTGCTAATCCACCGCCTTGTCGAACAAACTCCCAGTTAGCCCGTCCTAAGCCCCCCCCCCCCCAAAGAGCCTTTAAGTGGTTGAAACTAAAGTCTCGTCGGGGGTCCTGTAATGACTGGGATTTGCTTCTTTTAATTGTCTTTTCACGGTGAGCTGGAAGCCATGTGGCCTTGGGAGTGCATGTGCAGCGGTGTTTGTGGAAGGCTGAGGCATCATGAGTGTGTGCGTCAGATATGAATCACCCAGGAAAAAGGATTGGCTCGGCACCTCTTGCCTCACGGTGTTTGATATTGGGGGAGATTTATTGTCGAGGCCGACTGATTTAATGCCAATCCAGATTATTGGAGAGGCAGACAGAGACGCTGGCATTGTGGGACACACACATTTCTTTCTTGTAAAAGTGTAACATTTCTCGCGGCTGAGAAAAACACAGATTACAATCACCTCAGGCTCTGTGTGTGTGTGTGTGTGTGTGTGTGTGTGTGTGTGTGTGTGTGTGTGATAATTTTTTTCACTCATTTTCTGCACGCCAACACATTTTCAGTTTGACACCCGTGTGACTTGTTAATTCTCAATCACACTACTCACATATGCACCTCATTACTTGATGAGACGCGAGCACACTTAGGAATTGCATATCTCACACACACACACACACACACACACACACACACACACACACACACACACACACACACACACACACACACACACAATGACACGTCCACCTAAACAAATTAACAATTAAAACATTGTCATCCGTCTGGGAGGAAAAATCCCAGCAGCCCCAGCGCTAACACGGTATTGTGTTACTGGAAAGCATTGTGAGGCAACACACACACACACACACACACACACACACACACACACACACACACACACACACACACACACACACACACACACACACACACACACACACACACACACACAGTAACATGGGAGAGAGAGAAAAATGCACACACAGCATTTCAGCCAGCCCCCCATCACACTGTCACACACCCTCATACACACACGTGTTTGTACCTCTTTGAGCTAATACAAACCATATTCAGCATAAACACTCTGACAGAATACGACATAAGGTGGTGTAAGGCAATTCCACCGTTTGAACCTCACACACACACACACACACACACACACACACACACACACACACACACACACACACACACACACACACACACACACACACACACACACACACACACACACACACACACACACACACACACACACACACACACACACACACACACACACACACACACACACACACACACACACACACCACACAACACACACACACACACCACACAACACACACACACTGCTTGCTCCTCTTAGAGCCAGTAGTGGAGAGTGGCCAGCTGGAACCAGTTCCTACTGTCAACATCTTCATAGCGAGAAGGGAGGGAGAGAACGTCTGGGCAGAGATGGAGGAGAAAGGAGGGGTAATGGCCAGAAAGAAAGAGAGAAATAGACAGTGGAAATAACTAGAGCAAGAAGACGGGGCTGACGAGTGTAATGGACGGAGAACAGAGGCTGGGATCTGGGGAACAACGCAGGGATGAAGAAGCAGCCGGGAAACGAGTAATGTCTCGTGCAGAGCTCGCTCCCCGTGGTGCCGTCAGCGTGAAGGAAAACTGGCAAAGGAAGGAGACATGTGAGAAAAGCTATGATGGTACATCTATCTCACTCGTTCTCCAGAAAACATGTTTTTTGTGATCTAAGACGTGTTGTGGATGCACACCGGCTTCTTTCTTACTCCATTGGCCAATCCAGAGCATCAGAGAGGCTGCTTACTGCAACGCGCCTTTCACGGTGACCTCCTTCTCCAGAGAGGTCATCAATAGTTAAATACCCATGGTGCCCGTGTCCCGCCAGTGTCCACACAAACCAGTCTGGTCGCCAGGTGTGTGTGTGTGTGTGTGTGTGTGCAGGGCTTCGTTATATTTTCATGAGCCTCCAGACTAGGAGACACAACATGATGACGTTAATTATTCAGGCCACCTTGCCTGCATGGCACAAAAACATGCCAGTCGTCAGGCAGATTTCAGAGGAGGCCACACAACACACTGACAGTATGCAGTGTTGGAAGAAGTTCTGCTTCACTTAAGAAAAGGTACTAATACTATGGTCTTAACATACTCCATTACAAGTACAAATCCCGACTTAAAAGTACCCATAAAGGAAAATACTCAAGGAACGTAAAGTGCTATATTTGAGTAAATGTCCTTAGTCACTTTCCACCCATGCAAAGGCCGCTACATTTCAATTCACGTCACATTCCTAGTTAGTCAAAAAGTAACTATACTATCTACAAGTTGGTCAATGAGCAACCATCTGCTGCCTAAGGGTATTGACCTTTAACCTTGGCAGTAATGGGTCTGAGGTCAGATGAGCGACCCTCAGGTAGCGGGACAATAGACGGGAGGAAGTGGAGGAGCTGACTTCTCATCTTCCGTCTCCCCTCTCACCTCCAAGAGAGAAAAGCAAAGAGTCGATTTATATTGAACTGATATTTCTTTCTGTGTCGGTGATGATAGATTATACATCTCTGCTTTTTATCCAAAGATAAAAAGAAATATTGAAATGCACCCGGCTAATGGCGTGTAAGTCGTGATGGGCATCTCGTTCAAAGGGAAATAGATAAAGGCATGACATGCATTTATCTAATTCATTATTGTAAATGTAATATAGACAGGCAGGCAGGCATGTTTATTATAAATCCATTTGTTTAACTCGCATCATTTCTGGAAATCAAATTAATTATATTTTAATCTTGAATAATGGTGTTTGTCGGATTCTGAATGTTATATAAAGATAGCAATTCATTTCAAGATGGAGGCCATTCTGATGAATTAACCGTTTTCCCTTATCAAGATATGAACACGAGTATTTCCCGTGTTGGTGATGAATGTGTCCGTTGCCTTGCCTCCTCTTCCTCATTCCTTTTTCAGTTATATCTGCTGCCCTCCATTCAACCTCTCCTCTCTTTCTCCTCCCTTTCTTCATCCGTTTTAAAACCGTTCTTCTAAGGACATTGTTCTTGTTTTTCCTGTCCCCTCTCTGCTGCCCTTTGTTTCACGCACACGTTATCCGGGAGCGGTGGCGGTTGGTTGGTTGTATGCGAGCCGAGCCCTGCGCTATACGCTCCACTTTGTGTGAGCATGCGTGGGTGTTTACATAACCCCCATCAGAGCCCACATCCACTGTTTGGCCTCTGAGGTAAACACCGCGGCTGTCTATCCTCAATCCAGCAGCAGATACCGCGCAGATAGACCCGCTTATCTGTTCAAACACTCGCACTGCTTTGTATTACCAGAGTCAGCTGCACTTGATTAAATCAGGCCGTGCCCAAAATCAAATAAAACCCCTTGAGTCGGATTTTGAATTCGTATCTATCATATTCCCGCTGGTTATGGAATCAATTTTTGGAGGTATGTGCCGCACAGGGAATTTGACAAATAGGCCCTTTTAACGCCGATATCGCAGACTCACAACACAACATTATCAACACAAGAAGGAATCAAATTCTTAAGCGAAGGC
The DNA here is from genome assembly GCF_902827115.2 of Pseudochaenichthys georgianus. NCBI lineage: Eukaryota > Metazoa > Chordata > Actinopteri > Perciformes > Channichthyidae > Pseudochaenichthys > Pseudochaenichthys georgianus. The sequence goes on along the minus strand of NC_047504.1, from coordinate 9,747,787 downwards.
CGTGTGCTTTGGTTTGATCATCGTGTGCTAGGAAGAGAGTAAAGGGGAAATCGTCGAGGCATGTTTTTAGGAAATGATGCCTTTAATGTTTAATTCAGCTGCTTGTAGCACTTGTCTTTCCATTGTGTGATGTTAGCGGAATATCTCCAGACCCACAGCGACCACAGACACATCGTGAATGACACTTAACAGTCACTCACTTAAAGACACTTCCTCTCCTTCTTTGAGAGTGTAGGATGTGTGTGTGTGTGTGTGGTTTCCTGTGTCTTTGTGTGAGCGGTTTCAGTTTGTAGCCACCAACAAGAGGAAGAAAGGCAATAAGGGCGAGAGGATGTGTGCAGAGATAGCAACTCGGCGGTTTGGAGGAGGATATTTAAGAGGGCTAATGGATGGAGGTGTTGACATGATGGAGGGAAGAGGAAGTGATTAGAAAAGAACTTGTGTGACAATATTACAAAAAGGAGCATCTCTGTCCGTCATTGAGTGAACGCCCTCGAAACCCAAAACAGGAAGTAACTCGAGCACCCTGGTTACGTTTGCCCTCCGACCCCTGCTGCCCCACCCTGCTGCTTCAGTGCCCGTGGAAGGAAGGGAGTGCTCGTCAATAAGAAGTGAATGTTGATGCTTTGGGAAGTACATTTCTCTCACATCCTGCCCACCTGGAGACACTTCCTGCGCGTCTCACAGCCAATCGTGTTTGGACATGTCGGGTCATGTCTCCCACAGCTTCCAGCGGCCACCAGCATGGAGGTAGCTGGTATATGAGGAGCAGTGTGTGTGTGTGTGTGTGTGTGTGTGTGTGTGTGTGTGTGTGTGTGTGTGTGTGTGTGTGTGTGTGTGTGTGTGTGTGTGTGTGTGTGTGTGTGTGTGTGTGTGTGTGTGTGTGTGTGTGTGTGTGTGTGTGTGTGTGTGTGTGTGTGTGTGTGTGTGTGTGTGTGTGTGTGTGTGTGTGTGTGTGTGTGTGTGTGTGTGTGTGTGTGTGTGTGTGTGTGTGTGTGTGTGTGTGTGTGTGTGTGTGTGTGTGTGTGTGTGTGTGTGTGTGTGAGAGAAACCCTCATCCATCGTCAGGTTTTCCCAGCCTCCCAGCGTTGAACCTTTGACCCCAAAACACATCGACAGCTGGGCCGGTGATATCGGATCCGTGTTTGGGTTGTCTCTGCTTTGTCCGGACTGCCACTGTGTGTGTGTGTGTGTGTGTGTGTGAAGCAGAGCGAAACCGTGCACTGTGGGGGTGTGTAGAGCAGTGTCGTGTGTGTGTGTGTGTGTGTGTGTGTGTGTGTGTGTGTGTGTGTGAGAAAGCGAGAGATGGGAACTGATACCATAATGAGCGGTACATCTCCTTACACCTTTGTCTCTCTTTACTCTACAGATTTTCCACGGCAACACAGACCCGACTGAGGTGGTTCTGAACCGCGTCCCGCAGCCGGTCCTCGCCCGGTTTGTTCGTATCCGACCACAGACCTGGAAGAACGGCATCGCCCTGCGCTTCGAGCTCTACGGGTGCCAGATCACAGGTGTGTGTGCCAGAACCCCCCGGCTCCACACTCCTGACTTTGACTGAAACTGAAATGACCCCCTTAACCGTCAAAACTAGGAACACACCCACACTGTCATCGACACACACACGTAGGTGTAGTTTCTCACACTCTTCCTGATATCTCCTACACGTAGGAACCTAATTAAGGAGACTTTGATTCTATTCTCCAGCAGCAGTGTCAGTTCCCTCTCCATTTATTCTCCGCACCCACTTTCTGTCTCCATCTCCCTCTTTTCCCCCCTCGTGGTTTTAGAAACTTTTTTGATGTCTCCTCTATATTGAGAGATGAGTCTGGATCAATCATTCATGGCTCCCCGTTCACTCTTACATCGGAAACTGTGATTCGCGTCAGCCTCAACGGCTGCTATCAGAGCAACCGTTAGCATCGTGCAGCACAGGTACATCCACAGCTTCTAAATATAGCATTTGACCTCAAAAGCAAGCACCCCCCCAATGAACGCACACACACACACACACACTTTCTATGCCTTTTATTTATTATTTACATCCCCTGCTTTTGCAGTGACATAACAGCATGAAACTTTGATCTGTGTTCTCTTAAACCGTCAGCACAACTAACATCTCCCCATCTCTCTTCCTCGTGCCCTTCCTCTGTGTCTCCCCCTCCTCCTGTCTCTGTAGGAGCCTCTCCAACATCTTGCCCTCCTCCCTTTCTCCCCCAGCCATCATCCTCTCCTTACTCTCTACTTCCCTGCCTCCTGGCTCATCGTATAATACCTCCCTCATCCCCTTAATCCTCATTTCTGCCTCTCACATCCTCCCTCAGCAAGTTCCTCTCAGTGCGACCCGCTCATCCATATCTGCATGAGTTTCATTTCCAAGTGCTTTTGCATGTACGCGGGGCTTTCCCCACAGTCAGTGAGTGTACATAAGATTTGTGCAGCACAGCGAAAACACAAAGCTTTTGGAGAGAATATAACATATTTAAAATGTTTGTGTTTGAGATTTGAAAGCAGGGCCGTTATTGCATGCTTTCATCTCACTAATGGCAGTCTAATATATTTAACATGAAGCTGCAGAACTTGTCCTCTCTGCTCCGGTCTGAACTCTCCCCGCTCAGTGGCCAGCAGTGCAATCCTGCGGCGAGGCTTAACAGCTCCCCGGCGGGAATCTGTGTAGCAGCGTGAGTGTGTGTGAGGTCGCCGCCTCTCCATCAGCGCCGCCCGGGGTTAAACTTATCTGCGGCCTCTCCTCTTCCCTCTCCAGATGCTCCGTGCTCCGAGCTGCAGGGCCTGCTGTCCGGCCTGCTGCCCGACGCTCAGATCTCCGTCTCCTCCAGCCGGGACCTGGGCTGGAGCCCCAGCACCGCCCGGCTGGTGGCCAGTCGCTCCGGCTGGTTCCCCGCCCCCGCGCAGCCGCTGGCCGGAGAGGAGTGGCTGCAGGTGAGAGGAGTTTACTGTGTGTTTCCAGATGACGAGCGCCAACAGAAACATATTATTTAAGGCACTGCAGAAACATCATTCATATGCTATATTATGAGCTGTCACGTTTTAGTTTTGGAGATTTGATATAGTAACATCTAGTAAAGAAATAAAATACAATGCAATAGCCATACTGGTGAAAGTAAGCTGGAGGAATATGGAAAGATATATACCTTAGAAGAATGCACAATTACATACTGTACAGTAGAATACATACTGTATACTTTAATAATATATGACATGTGTTGTTCTGTGTAAAGTATATTAACCACCTGCATCTGAATCTAATCCCAGGTGGACCTCGGGGTGCCCAAAACGGTGCGAGGAGTGATCACCCAGGGAGCGAGGGGGGGGGACGCAGCGAGCGGGGCGACCACAGACAACCGGGCGTTTGTCCGGAAGTACAAAGTGGCGCACAGCCTGAACGGCAAAGAGTGGAATTTCATCATGGACAGCAAAACCAGCCTGCCTAAGGTGGGCGAGGGAGGACGAAGAGGCCGGGGAGAATCTGAATTAGTTTCCAAATGAAAAAAATGATTTTTGTGTGTGTTATGTGTGGCAGCTTTTCGAGGGCAACACACACTACGACGCCCCGGAGCTGCGGCGCTTCGAGGAGATCGTGTCGCAGTACATCAGGCTGTACCCGGAGAGGTGGTCGCCAGCAGGCATCGGCATGAGGGTGGAGATCCTGGGCTGCGAGCTTCCAGGTAGGACATTCTGACATCATGAGCTGATCTAACCAGAAGCACGTGGGGCTTGAGGAAGTGAGGCTCGCTTTAGATATGCATGAGTCGTTCGCAGAGGTGAGGAGTGTTGGAAAGGGGCGGGCGGCGACCCTCAAGAGGTTGAGATTTTGATTTGAATCCAAGGTTATTTCACCTGGAAAATATAAGTTGGCTACAACACGGGGCGCGGACAGGGCTCGGTTTGGAGGAATGTGTCCCCGGAGAGGGGGAACGGTCGGTTTGTTCACTCTCCAGCACGGTCTGTTCTCCAGATGTAAGGTTACACACACATCTGGACTCTCACTGTTTACCGCTCCCTCTGTGTCTGAACAGGATGGCTCTCCAGCACAACATGTCGAGCACAAGCACACCGAATACACTGCGGAAAGAACACACTGTACACGTACTCTCTCCAGACTCATCGAGGTGATTTGCGTGTGCCAGTTGAAAGTGCTGATGAAGTGTTGTGTAGTTGAAGAGGGATGGAATATTAAGCAGAGATGGTTAGTCGTGCAGAGTAAAACACACTCGCTGCTTTGCTCTGAACAAATCATGAAACAGTCGGTGCGAAAGCAGTGAATGATAGAAGACGCTTTGCCCATAACATTCACTTCTGCTGATGTACAAACCTGGGCTCTTTCCCCCCGTGCCACACAGGAAACAGTGTGTTTTGCATTTACTGTTTGATTGACAGGTGCCCTCTGGGAAAGGCAGAACAACGAACAGATCCCCCAAATATGCGCTTTATGCAGAGGCGTGATTTTGAGCAGATAGTGTGTGAATGGTTTCAAAGGAAGCGTGTCACACGTTGTTCACAGGCCTCCACGCTCAGCAGGAACACTGCACCGCTGCCGAGTGACATCCTGTGAGTCGTCCGCACTCCAAACTATTCGCTTCTTTCCTTTTGTCCTCACTTATGCCCTCTTTTGAGTTCCTTCACGTGGTTTCGGCCGATGAAATAGAATCTCTTTTACCCCGTATCTGTGGTTGAACGGAGCAGCTGCTTCTCTCCCCGTTCACATGCTCTCAGTTCTTTCTGTTCCCACCCTGAGGCCCGGTGCGTGGGTCCGTACATGTTGTTGTTCTTTTCTCCTCCTCCTCTTCCTCCTCCTCCTCCTCCTCCTCCTCCTCCTCCTCCTCCTCCTCCTCCTCCTCCTCCTCCTCCTCCTCCTCCTCCTCCTCCTCCTCCTCCTCCACTCATCACTCGCACCTCTTTTCCATCTCACTGCTGTTGGTCCTGACTCCTTCCGTTCCCCCCCCTGTTGATTCACATCTGTCTCACACACACACACACACACACACACACACACACACACACGCGCACACAGCCTCACCTTGACGTTTTTCTCTAAAAAATGTATGAGCTCAGGAAATAAATCTTAGCGACATATCTTGGAAAAAAATGCAAAATATCTCTTCCTTTTTATTCAGGTAAGACCATTTCAGTTTTAGGAGAATTGGATAGTAGCTGACACACACACACACACACACACACACACACACACACACACACACACACTGGCTCAGCAAAACCTCAGTAAATATGGTGGAGCTCACCCATACTTTAGGAAATGTGTGTGTGTGATGGAACCTTGATCTGATCACTTAACCCCACCCTACAAAATATCAAACAATGGCTACTTATCTTTCCCATCATGTTCTTTTTGGGTGTATGCGTGCATGCACATCCATTTGTCTGCGTGTGCCTGCCAAGTGGAGATTTACAGAAAAGCTTTCTACATAATTGAAGATTTTTTTTTTTTCTCTTCTCTGACATATTGCTGAGTCAGATACTTTCACAGGGAGCAATGTCTTTTAGCAGAGAGCTGTGTGTGTGTGTGTGTGTGTGTGTGTGTGTGTGTGTGTGTGTGTGTGTGTGTGTGTGTGTGTGTGTGTGTGTGTGTGTGTGTGTGTGTGTGTGTGTGTGTGTGTGTGTGGTCTAGCATTACTATACTTGTGGGGACCTAAATCTGTTTACATAGTCACGTATAGGGGACTCGCCTCCCTTATGGGGACAAATTGGAGGTCCCCATAAGGGGGATCATTCATTTTAGGGTGAAGACTTGGTTAGGGTTAAGTCTCCAGGAGATGCATGTAAGTCAATGTAATGTCCCCTGAAGTGATGTATACATTGTGTGTGTGTGTGTGCGTGTGTGTGTGTGTGTGTGTGTGTTGACAAATAGGCATAAAAAAGCATTTATCCGTGTGTATGTCTACGTGTGTTTTTATGAGCGTATATATTTATGCATGCGCAGCTGCGGTGTGTATTTATACGAGTGTGCACCTCCATTATCCGTGCCGGCGGTTCCCCTGGGTCCAGTTCTAAGTGTGTGTGCCTCATCCCGTGCATGATGATGACTTGCATGCTCACCTGCAGCAGCAGACACATTATGTAAGACAACACTCCGCTGCAGAGGGACTTTCCCTGCATTACAAGAAGCCTCTGCACAGAACAGGCCTCACACACACACCCACACACACACACACACACCCCGTCAAGGTTATGGCTCGGGGCAAGGCGGGCAGGTCACATACGTTCGCACACGCGTTCTCTCTCCGCGTCACGTAAACACACGAGCAGCGGCCCGTTCCCGCTGCCCCCGACTCTGCTGTCACACCCTGGAAAGGTCAGCACATTTACACTGTGACGAGGCCTGCCCTTTGAGAGCCTGCAGCGCTCAGGAGCATGCTGAATCTTAATGGACTGCATCGGGTGTTTGTGTGTGTTCGGTCGCACACATGGGAGCGCGTGTGTGTGGGCGCTAAAGTAATGTATAGGTTTATTTGAACACCCCGTCCCAAGACTTAGGTGGAGGACTGGAATATAAGGGTAGAAGAAGAACAAGAGGGTCCCTTCCCTTCCCCGTGGGCAGGCAGCGTTAAAAGTCTCATTAGAAAGTTAATGGCGGGCATAAAGGACGTGACATTAGCGCTGGGTTAATGTCACGTCCTTTCATGCCTGCCATTTCTCCAGCTGGGGCGCCGTGCCACTCATTTCCACAGGAAGTTCCTCTAAGCGGATCAATTGTGTATCACGCAGCGGTTGGTGCCTTTCATGGTCTCTAAATGATGCAGCAAGACCGGTGGGAAGCTCCACTATTGACACTAACAGCCGCCCAGCAGAGAGAAGTTTGCAGATGGATCCGTGGGATTTTTCTGTGGGGATGTTTGCACCGTTTTGTGTTTCAGATCCAATTGATGGACCTGTCGGGGAAATACGAGAAATACGATTTTCACGTCGGTTAAGTTAGAAAAGGAAGCGATATATTTGTCGCTGCATTAGTGATATCGACAACACGCCCGGGCCGACCCATCCCCTCCCGGCGCTTTCTCCCACCTCACATTCCTCCAGCAGCCTGCTCAGCACATGTCTGTTTGGCGCACACTGCCTTGCCGTAGTGTGTCGTGTGTCCGTCCCGATGACTTAGTCGTGCTTAAATAGATGTTAAAGGCAGAGAGAATCATACATGTGACTTCTTCTGAGCCAGTATGAGTTATAGTGAGCGAGGCACTCGGTAACACACAGGGAAGTTCCCGAAAGAAAACAGAGTGGGAGTTTTTAAACACATCTATCCATCAGCCTTAACTCTGGATCTGTGTGTAGCGTGTGTGTGTGTGTGTGTGCATACTCGTTAGACTGATCCTGACGCCCTAGCACCCAGACACAACCTAAGGGGAGGATGCTTGGGTGCCTGTCTCTGACACTGGGATGGAAGGAAATGGGAGATAAAGTTAGTTTTCGGACGGCGACCTCACACTCTCAGTTATGATAAGAGCTATCACTCACCCTAAACACGCAGCACAATGAGACGAGCTGTTTGTGTGGTGAATTATGGTTTGACATGGCTCCAAACCGTATACCTCTCGGTTTGCTGTTAAAAAAGTATAGTAGCTTCATATTTTATTTCACAGTTGCTTCATTTTTATCTTATTATTTTTGCCTCTTATGATATGTAAGCCTCTTTTTTATGCTCTGCCCCTTTGCTGTAGTAGCGCTTTAGATTTTCTCGACAAAATACACGTATTATTTCCGATTCTAACTCCCAAGACAAAGCAAAAGATGTCACACTATGTCTGGTTATTAAAGTCATTACTTCCTGGTCCTTTCTGCCGTTGTTCCTTATCACTTCCTCTCACATTTCTTTGCCCTACCTCATGTATGTAAGGAGAAACTCCACATTAATAACCTCTAGACCAGGGGTGTCAAACTCAAGGCCCGGGAGCCAAATCCGGCCCGCGACTTCATTTTATGTGGCCCCGCAAAAGAGCTTGCAAAGAATATAATACGTTTATTATACCGGTTATATGCCACTTTACAGAAGCAGGTTGCCCATAAACTACATGTCCCACAATGCATCTCGTTTGTGACATGCGCACTGAAGAGACCTGGACTTCTGCTTTCAGACGTAGTTAATTACCAAGTTATTATCCTATCCGATAATAATCCAATTCAGAGGCAATAATGTAATATAATACATTATTTTATATTTATATTATATATTTATATCGTTACAACCGGCCCTTTGAGTGCAACCTTTATGCGAATGTGGCCCGTGATGAAATTGAGTTTGACACCCCTGTGCTAGACCTTATGGCTCTGATCTAATGTTTGTTTCTTACATTGACCTGAGCTGCGTGTTATGTTTCCGCAGAAATGACCACGCCGGCCGACACCGCCACACCGACTGTTCCCGCCGACGCTGAGACCACCACCGCCACCACCTTTACTACAGGTGAGGCCAGGCAGCATTAATGGCGTTATTAGAGGAGTGATAGAAAAGATGAAAGCCTTTGAAAGGACATTATGTAAAGAAGAAAGCATTTCTCATAGCTCTGACTCTCTCTCCCTCTCCACCTCCGCAGTCGCCACCTATCCTCCATCAGACAGCATTTGTGACTTCGATCAGGGCCTGTGTGGGTGGACGCACGACCGCAACGCCCCCCTGCTCTGGACCCTGCACAGCCACGGTGGTGAGTGTCAGTCATAGGAAGGTCCTGCGTGATTCACTGTCTGGTTAACGACTCACAACCATGTGATGGACAGCGAGCTGCGTGTAGTCCTGCTGTCGGCTGCTCCGGCAGACGATGGATATCTCTACTTCTTTTTCTGGATCTTTGCGGCAAAGCTTTTATGTAGGCACGGATCATTTCTTTACGGGCGCAGAACATTGCACAAGCAGAAATGCATTTAGTTTATTTTATCAACTTCGCCGAGTGCAGACACTAATTAAATGGAGTCGTTCTCCGTCTGCATCTTCATAGAGTCCTTTTTTCAATTTCATTAAAATAATTCCTTAAATTGAAGCCGGTCTAATTCAGTCGTCGTCTGCCAGCCGCGCTGATCTTCTCCGAGCGGATGAGAATGGATTTATGAAGCGAAGGAGATGCCGCCGCCATCTTCAGCACATACAGCTTCACATGTGACACACACCAGCTCCCTCGCCTCCGAGTGTCACAACATGTGAAGTCTCCCAGGAAGGGGTTGAGACCCGGTAGCTCCAATTAAGTTCAGAGCAGGAGACTGCAAAGCGTTTATTCCCAGCCGTCCGCTGCTGCCCCTCCATCACCCCGGGCACATGCTCCGTCTACTTAGTCACTCCTTGAAGAAATAATTATTCACTTTCCCTTTTTTACACAGCCCCGGATCAAAAGTGCAGCTTTCGGCGTGTTATTAAAAACTACAGAAGAAGTATCCTGCTGGGTTTACGGAGGGTTCTTTTTTATTGCACTATTTATAGTTTTTCATCGGGATTGTTATCCAACTTTGTTTTAAAATGCACGTGTGTCTCGAGCCAAGTCTCCATGAAAGATTCAGCGTTCCTCCAGCTGCAGGGAATCAAACGAGAGGTTCATCGCGGCCTGCTTTTTTTTGTTGTCAAATTGGCGATGTCACCTGTGTCGTGTTCAGCGGCAGACGCTCCTGAAGCGCGAGCGATTCAGGTCAAAGCCATCTTCGACAGCGGGCTTTGAAGCGGCGTCTTTCATCGCGGCCGGATCGGGAAAGGTTGCTCAGATTAGTCAGGTGTGTGGAGTATCATTTCCAAGTCGTTTTTTTTGACACGCCTTTGATTCTCCCGCTGATGTCAAAGGTCAGCCGACGCAGGATCATTACTTCGCTGCTATCAAATCACTGTTTAATCCTTCATAGCGTTCCTTTACTCCGGGAGAGCCAGGCGCCTTGATCCCCTCATCTTCTGACCTAAGCCATGAAACCAGTTATTAGGCAGAGAGGAGGAATTAGCCCCGTGTATTTGTCTTAATACACCCCCACTAGGAAAAACATGCTAAACAGGCTTCATAGATTGAATCCTTGTTGCCTCTCGCTGCCGGAGACCGCTGTGAACTGGATTAATAATGCTCTGTTGTGCCGTGTATGGAGAGACAGGCTCGATTATGAGCTGTCTGGCGAACAAGAGGCACAACAATGGGGGGTGCGCTGCGAGACGCCGCGCTTCAAATGTGAGGACGGAAGAGGCTTCGGTGCTCGCATTAAAACGTGTGATGAAACACCTCGCACCTCATCCATAGGTGTGGTCGTGTACACACGGGGAAACAGTAGCATGTGGAGCAGAGGAGAACACACACACGCCACTCGTTCCAGGGCTGAGAAAGGCCGAGGGACATACTGTCACACACACTGTCTGAAGTGTCACACACAGGCGAGTCTGTGCATATGGCGGGCAGCGGAGAGCTGTCAAGTCCCAGGGAAATGTGTCCCTCCGGATCTGCTGGACACACACTCACAGTCACACACAGCGAAAGGTTATCGACCCAGTCGTTCAATAGCGTATGCACGGCGGCGCTAAACACACACTGGATGCTACGACGAGGTGCTGTAGATAAAATCAGACGCTGTTGTAAAGAAAGCAACATTGGAAATCTGCCGTAGCTCGCCCTGATGTGACGCGGGTGAAGCGGTTCATGATAAAGCAGGTGATTTCATCTGCAGATTGTTGACATTTTCCCACGAGGCCCACTTAAGAAATTCCTCACTAGACGCCTCCTCGAGTCCTTCTCTCACAAACACAACCTGAAACATACCGTAGGCTCGCGATCGCTCACAATGGAATTCATGTCGGCGTCCAATTTGCAAACTAAACATCCTCGGGTGTAAACAAACGGGGCGGCGTGCTTTTTGTTGGACCTTTCCGAAGTGCAAGTCGTTTACCTGGAAGGGAATGAAGAGAAATGGGCCCCGAGGGTCGTTGCTGGAGTTCTGTTGGCGCTCCATGTGACGCTCTCACTGGACCCATTCTTCCCCGTGTTTACATTTGTCACTTCCCTATTGTTAGCGGTGACTGTTGTGCGCGGGTGATCCAGTTCCTGTTAGCAAGCGGTGATTCATTTCTTCTTTTTTCTGTTGGAGATATCTGTAATTGTGTGAAAACATGTGTCTGTCTGTCTGTGTGAGCAAAGGGCGGTGATTTACGATGGCAATTGTGTGTATGAGAAGTGCCCCACAAACCGGTTCCAGCCGCATCCACTTACAGAGCATATCAGAAGTGTTCACATCTTTTCAAACGTCCTGTGTTTCATTGCCTCCAGCTGAAATGGAAAAGCCCATTTAAATCACGCTTATTATTTTGACTTTCATGTGACTGTCGCGAGCAGCGAACTGAAGGTTGAAACAAAGCTCTGCTCATCTCGACAATCTGGTATAAATACTAAAACAGCTTGATTGCACATCGCCGCTGTGAGATTCTCAATGTTTCTTTTATTTTTCACTGAACCCGAAACTTTATCCACTTCGACTTTTCAAAACGTGGAAAGTCTGGATTTAGGAACAGTTCTCAAACCACTTGACAACTCATCTCCGTGTTATTTCCCCTCCAGAGCTCAACAGCTACCTGCACATGGACGCCAGCCTAAAGACGGAGCAGCAGCAGGCCTGGATCGTGAGCCCGGTGCTGGTGGCCGACAGCGGGCCCCTGTGCCTCAGCTTCTCCTACCAGCTGTCGGGGGAGGCCCAGGGCCACCTGAAGGTCCTGCTGCGGGACGCCCACAACGAGGAGACCGTGTTGTGGACCCTGAAAGACGACCAGGGCCCCGTGTGGAGGGAGGGACGCACCATCCTGCCTCGCTCCCCCAAAGACTTCCAGGTACCGTACTTTTCGGACTATAAAGCGCACCTGCATATAAGCCGCAGCAGCTAAATTGTCCGTCTGTCTTGCTCTCGTTCTGTCTCTCGGTTCCACTTTCACTTTGGCGCGCTACCTGTCTCACTCTTTTCCGGCCTCCAGCTTTTCCTGCTGGAGCCCGCCGCTTAAAGGTGGCGGGCGCGGACCGGTCCTAGAGCCCGTAGTGTTAAAGGTGGTTAATTTTACCTGTAAGATCCATAGATGTAGGAGGTTCCCTAGTGGCCGTTAGCTGTACAAACAAAATGGGGGGAAAAGTCGCGGCTTATAGTCCGAAAAGTACGGTAATTAAAAGTTTCTTCTAGTTTTCTGGAATGGATCTGGTATGAAAAACACCACATTAGACTATATTAGAGTGTGCCTGCTTGATAATAGGGATCTGGGTCATACCCTTTGTTGTACGCCTCCCCAGATATGTCTTTAAAGTCTTTGGTTAGAGGGAGATCAGTCTTCTCAGAGCATATGAAAGCATCCGTTTTAATCTCTGTCACCTAAGGCCAGGTTTGGCTTCAAACCCAGCTAAAGTAACCCGTATTGTCTCCACTGGCTGCGTGACTGTTTGGGGAGCGTCGTGCATCTGTCAAAGACATCACAAGCGGTTAGCGCGCTCATAAAGAAGTCAGCTGACGGAGCTCGCAGAGGATGATTGCAAGTGTTGAGTGCAACTTTGAAATCACAGGCACCGTATTAAGTTTTTATCCTCTTTCCCCGTTGCCTTCCTCCTGTCTCCGTCTTCCTCTTCCTCCTCTTGTTTCTCAACTTTGAATGCCTCGTCTTCCTCCCGCGCCAGGTTGTGATGGAGGGTTTCTTCGTGCACGGCACCAGAGGACACATCTGGATAGACAACATCCACATGAGCTCCAGCACGCCCCTGAAAGAGTGTACACGTAAGTCACACACACTCTGACAGACACACACACACTGACGGATACACACACACTCTGACAGACACACATATGGTGACAAACTTTATTTTTCTCCATCTTCTCACTCCGAAAGAATATTTGAAAACCAACACCCCTCACACCTCCTCCACTGTTAACCAGCGGGTCGTTGATCAGCGACACACATGCAGAGATAAACACCCCCCCCCCCTAAACCCATCCCAGTTTCGGAGACAGCCTTTCCTCCGAGAAGCCCACCGAGCACGGAGATGAAAGCAGGAAGGAGTGGGAGGCACATCGTTTATTCCCCCAGAAAGAAAAAGAAAGAAGAATAGTCAAACTAGGCCATAAACGCCCCGTGGGCCCCGGCGATGCTAATCTATGTTTATTAGATTTCTCTTCTTCTCTCTCGCACGCTCATTCCTCCGTCGTATTTGTAAACAGAGCTTTTCCCGAGCCGTCGAGGGGAATTACGAGACAGGCTGTTTCCCGAGCAACTTCCCGGTGCCTGGTGCGAGCCGAGCGCCAGCACAGCCCTTAATCTGGCCCGAGCAGGGGCTTTGGAGAGGGTCTTAAACAGATCAGAGAGCGAGCCGGGGTGCACGGCCAGGACCCTGACGTCATCTCGACTTGAGAGAGTGTGTGTCTGTCGCTGTGAGTGTGTGTCTGTCGCTCCAACACTTCTGCCGTGTGTGTTTCTGCTATCAATCATTTGGCTGTGTCATGAGAGTCTTCAGAGAGTCGATGCAGCTCAGCAGCTTGGAAGGCAAAGATGACAGCTAAGACCCCCCCCCCACCCCCCCACTGCCTCCAAGCTGCTGTGTTTCCTCCTTCCTTCCTTCCTTCCCTCACCTCCTTCGCCACTCCCAGAGCAAGCTGGGATGTTGCTTATCACCCGACGCAGTCGAGTTTTTCACGGTATATTTGGGTTCCCGCCAAGAGGCACAAGTTCCCAAGTCGTTTTCCGTCTTTCTTTTTCTCCCACTCGCCCCCTGACACACACACACACACACACACACACACACACACACACACACACACACACACACACACACACACACACACACACACACACACACACACACAGTAAGACACACACACATCGGTTCTCTGTGTTTGCATTCCAGCCAATCAAAGTAAAGGTTCTGCTCTGTGTATTTGCAGCAAGCCAGACAAAAAAAACCTGCCCGCTCCAGTTTAACTGGCCTCGGCAGATAAACAACTTGAAATGCGTGAACTTTGCGAAGACACACACACACACACACACACACACACACACACACACACACACACACACACACACACACACACACACACACACACACACACACACACACACACACACACACACACACACACACACACACACACACACACACACGTAGCCCATAAAGCCATCTTAGATTTAGATTCTCCACCACTGAAATTGCATTCTGGCAAAGCAGCCGAGTAAATGCCATAACTCATGTGACTTATCTGAGGAATTAACTCAAATTTCCTCAGGACGACTTTGATAGTCTCGTGACATTTGCGTGACATTTGGCTGACTCTTCCCATTCTATTTAAAGTCATCTAACAGTTGTCTCTCTCCCTCCCGTCTCCTCTCTCTTTGTCCTCGCAGAACCCTTCGCGGCGTTTTCTCCTGAAAACCCAGGTGAGTTTGCCTTGAAGTCACTTCCTCTGTGGTCTTGCTTCCTGCCCGTTGGTCTGCACTAGCCTGGGGTTTTGCTGCTTGGTGGCACCGAGTTGTATCGAACACTTAAATGAAAAGCCCAACGCAACAACACAGAGGCTGAGTCGGCCATAGCTGCGCGACTCCAGATGAATCTGCATTCATTATCAAAACGGGTGGTTCATGGCATCGGCATGTATCACCGATCAAATACTAAACCCCTCGCTAAAATCTACATTCAGAAAATGCCAAATGAATAATCTCACTGTGCTGTTGTGCACTAGTTTTACCTTGTCAGTCTCCGTGGAAGCAAAGCGTTAGCCTCAAAGAGCTAACCCTGCGTGCAAGGCAAGCTAAATCAAGCGCACCTCATGGAGTCAGATATTTGAAAAGAGCTACATATTCTCACTGCCTGACGCAGCCTGAAGGGTTTTGAATAACTGTCTGCCTCGTGAAAAATATTTAGAGCATCCTGGGGGACTCTATGAGATTGATGTTAGTGTTTTGGCATCTCATAATGTCTTCCAATAAGATAAGAGCCCGGCGGTTTCAGTGAGAATGTGATGTGTGTGCACTTCTTCAGCTTTTCTACTCCTCTGCCTCACACACACACACACACACACACACACACACACACACACACACACACACACACACACACACACACACACACACACACACACACACACACACACACACACACACACACACACACACACACACACACGGAGTCTCTAACACTTGATAAACATGCACAAACACACACATGCATATCACACGCACACACACACCAGTGTCCCCAGTGGAAAGCAATCAGATAGAGTGACTGAGCAGCGGCAGGCGCGGCGTCTCTCCCCTCTCCCTCACTCGGCTCTGTCTAATGAGTGTGTGCCGTGTGAAGTAGCAGCACCATTTCCCTCTGTAATTATGTGACACGGTCCAAAAGTCAGGATGTATTCAGCTCTGCTTCACCTTTCCTAGTTCAATTTGACATTCTCTCGGTCTTACAGCTCTCTGTCTGAAGGAACACCCGGGCTTCAGGGGATCGTTTTCACATAGCAGGCGAATAAAATCTTCTTGGAAGGTGGTCAGTTACCAAGAATTTGAGAAGAGGGTTCAAGCCAGGGTTCAAGCCAGGGTTAGCAGCGTATAAGATCTGTGGAGATAGTCTCCAAGGAGGCGGGGCTTGTCTTGAGGGGGGAGAGGACTGGCCAGCAGCAGGATGCATGAGAAAGAAGACAATCAGAAACCACGAACAGAACAGGATCATTTATGCACTCAAAACAAATCTGCCAGATAAATAACAAATCCCAGCCCACTATCAGCTCAGAGCTCTGGAACATTGGATCCCACTGATTCTTGCATGAGGTTTATCGGGGGGGCAGTGACTTCCTGTGCCAGTGTGAAACAGGAAGAGGAAGCGTCCTAATTCAATGTGTGTGGTTGCTTATAGAACTAATTATGTTTGGCTTCTGTTTCACACCAAGTCATTCCATTGGAGCTTTTTTTGAAAAATTAATTGCATTGAATTTGACCGGATCAACCATTGGACTGATTTCAACCCAAATCCCTCGATGGTCTTGGTGTGAAAACTCCGACTGCAACCCCAGCTACATGAGAGACATGGATGCATTTTTACTTTTATTTTTGGCCTTGGAGATTTGTTTTAATTTTTGCAACTGGCATGCTTGTGCATGTTCACACGAGGTGCACGCCTGCTGTTCGTATGATGAAGAACAACAGGGATAGAAAATAAAGAATTAAATGTAGAAAAGTGCCACTCCTCTCTTTTCCCGCTGGCCAATCACTCTGTATCTCTCCACCAGGGGGAGGCGTTCCTGTGCCTCCCTTACCCATCCACTGGTATTACATTATGGCCGCGGGGGTCGCCCTCCTTCTCCTGGCGGTGGCCATCTTGGTCAGGGCCCTCTGTTGCTGCCGGCAACACCTGGCCACCAAGAAGAGCCAGCTGTCGGTGGCCTATCACAGCTCCTCGCAGTGCTTCCAGTACTCTAACTGGTCCTCCAGTATGGCCGCCCCAGGGGTGGAGCCAGTCCTGACCGTGAGGCTGGACAGCCGGGACCGACACCGGACCCTCTGCTGAGGGAGGAGCATTAGCTGCGTGTGTGTGGCAGAGCAGGGCGTACGTGTGATGTCAGTGTGATTGACAGAACATCCACTGGACGACCCCCACCCTCATTTAGCTTACAGAGGGTGATGATGACTAAACTGCCATGTGAACATTTGCTAAAGAAACACCTCCCTCTCCGCCTGGATGGATGTAGCTTGGGTTTTTTCTCTGTTCCATTAAGGAGTTTGCTGCTGACATTTCACACTGTGCTGCTCCTGATGCGAGGACTAAAGTCTGAGTAAGTTATTTATCCGAACAGCTTGTCTCGGCCCATTGAGTGCCGTCTGGCTGCTCGTAACGCCAGCGGTCCTCGTGGACTGACCCCAGCCCGGACACACACAGACATGTGTGGGCTGCAAAGAGAAGGGGTCGAGCCGCTCCTGCTGCGAGAGCCAGCCGGAGCTGCCAAACCACAGGGCTGAAACAAGACCCCAGAGACCCTGGAGCTCGGCAGCGCGGAGAGAGAGACGAGGAAACTGTTTGGCTGAGAGGCATTCAACGTGCCGGCTGTGGAAATGATCTGGCAAGCCCCGGAGAAAGAAAGCTCTTGGTATCTCTGTAATAACAACACGAGAAAGCTGTGATATGAGTTGTACCAATAGTGAGGGGGTTGTTAGGAAAAATCCCCCCATTGTGCTTTTTCAACAGAGCATGTTCACATTTAAAAACAAAGGAATGCAAATCCATCATACTTTAAGTGCTGCATCACAAATGGAGATAACCAGCTCTTTGATTGAGCGTCGTGTCTGTTCTTGATAAAGGCGTCAGTCGGTGATGGATGCAGCCGTCTTCAGTGTTTAGTGTTTCATCTTGATTCTCTGGCGTAATAAAGCACGTTGTTCCCACTCCCATTTATGCTACATACCACCCACCCCCATTGTTCCTCCATATGTCTCTGAGCCGCCCAGATGAAACCCATGCTGAGCCCAGCCTTGTTGTGTTTTCAGTGGGGATATATGCTTGTTGTTTTTAGGGTTGTAAATAGACACAGCTGTCTGCCATCACCATTTTGCTCTTGATTTATACTCCTACAAATCCCACAATGCCACTGGACCAGCTGGAAGTAATAAGTGTATCTGTGTATGCCACCCTTCAGAGGCGTTATGAGAACCAGAGCAGAGCTAGTGATGCTTCTTCCTACAGTGCCATAAGACGCCATGAATGGCTTTAACATAATGTAAAACATAGTGAATGCACTTCTTATTCATGTTTAACATAAATCTGGGATCTTAAAACATGCTTTATTGGGACATTTCTAATCATTCTTACCGACACAGACAAGTTGGCCCCTGTTTCTCTCTCATCAGTCGGTACAGAGGTGGCGAGATTTGACACAAGCCCATTTGAACCGCTCAGATTGAATGGAATTGAGGTCTTCACTCTGTGGCTTAACGGCCCGTGCTCTCGGGATCTGTCACACCAGCAGAAATCCATCACCTCCTCGCCCGCAGCTCAGCAGAAAGCACCTCCATTTGTCGCCCACGATCTAGAAGCTGCACTTTTCTCTCGGTGGAGAAAAAGGAGGGTTTTTGGCAGGCTCTCACCACAGGCTTTTAAATCAACTCGGGGGCACCGTACTCTGCCATCTCCACACCGTCACGCTCCAAGCCTCTAATAGTTGTAATTAGTTAATGGACGGATAACATTTATTAAGGCTGCGGTAAGCACTTTTCCCTCCCATCTACCGCACCTCCGTCACCCAATCCCCTGCCAACTTCAGTTGCCCCGGAAACTGTATTAATAACGCCATCGGCCATCTAAAGACCCCCAGATCCAGACGTGTGCCTTGCCAACCAGTTACTCCCACTATGCATGCCTGCCAAGAGCAGCGAGCGCAAACACACACACACACACACACACACACAGTGAGGAGAAAACTCATCTAAAGTACACTCAAGCTATTTGGCTCAAGTGTTGCAGCCGCTGCAAGTTTTTACAACACTTATAATCATCCAATTCAGACACTCTCATACATATCCGTTCACACCCCTCTCACAAGCACTACTTAAATGTGGCCATTCGTTTTTTTTTCTTTAATCATCTTATGCACCACTCTTAAGTTTGACAGTACCCGTGTCGATGAATTTACCGGTGATAATGATGTTGCTTATTCGATGTTTGCATCTTTATCCACACAGAATGAACAGTCTTATACCATCCGTATGCTATGTGATGACTGTGTGTTTGACAGGAATGTATCATAATGATCTTTCTCTATTAATAAAGTCATATTTTTCTATTATTCCCAGACTCGTGTGTGTATATGGACGCTGAGTAGGAACGTGTGAATAACCTGTTGATTGTCATGGTTTTAACTTGGGAACAGCAAAAAGCTTTATAACTTCAATTATATTAAGGTTTCATGCTTCAAGACTTATATTTTTGTGTTTCTTTTTAACAGTTCGAAGACCCAATGACTTCGGAGATGGACGTCTTTTCAGTGGCAGAGACTCTCTCGGTGGAGGTAAGTCACAGCAACCCCTTCGATCAGATTGAGTCACTTCTGAGTGTCATGTCGCTAACTTTTCTCTTCCCTTCCCAGTTTTACATTTCCCAGAGTGGAACACAGCGTCCCCGTCCTCCGACCCTCCGGTGACCCGCGTCTCGGAGAAGGACAACTCGTGGCTGTACACCCTGGACCCCATCCTGGTCACCATCATCGTGATGAGCTCCCTGGGCGTGGTGCTGGGGGCGGTGTGCGCCGGCCTCCTGCTGTACTGCACCTGCTCCTACAGCGGCCTGTCGTCACGCTCCTCCACCACCCTGGAGAACTACAACTTCGAACTGTACGACGGCCTCAAGCACAAGGTCAAGCTGAACCAACAGCGCTGCTGCACCGAGGCGTGAGGAGGCTTCGCGAGAGGGGAGACGGAGCGAGAGATGCTGCCATTCTGTGAAAACCTCTCACTTTATTCTTCATTTCCTCACCTTTAGTTGCTTCCTCAGTGAGGGGTGCAGATGCTCAGACATATGGACAGCAGAAAGCCACTTTTATTTAGCTCAAATGGGAACTTCAAAGCTCAAAAAACGGCACAGACCAGTGTTGGTAGTATTTTTGTGGTGAAATAACCAATGAGAGAAAGACTGCGGTTACCCAGGTGGATCGTTCCACTGCGGGGATGTTACGCCTCAAAAAGTATCTACACATATCAATTACAGAATCCTGTTCCACCAAGCGTGTATAAATGCATCCTAGATTTGTACCAGGTGAAGTTTTGAAGCAGGATACTGTGAGCTACACAGAACACGTCGTGTTGGAAAGGTGGTAGGTTAGGAACGTGCTTAGCAAGCGTCTTTTGATCACATGTGAACACAGTGGCCTAGAACTTAGCTCCTTTGTGTGGCCTGTTGGCTTTTTTTTGTTCCGTCCGTAGACTCTGCTACCTATCAGCCTCAGTTATCCTCCTAGTTCCTGACAGTCTGCGGTATTTTTAGTCCCAGACGTCCATCGCTCCGTTCCTCTCTGTTTAATGTTTTCGTTCTGGCCTACCGCCAGCCTGTGATGGCAGATAAGTAGAAAAAAAGAGGCGTATGTGTGTGTAGAGGTGGGGAGTGGGGGGGGGGGGGCGACTTTTTAACACATTCTTTTAAAGACAGAGAGTTATTGTTAGATTTAGTTGTTACTGGTTCCTGTCAAATAGAAGGTCATGTTTACATTGTGGTTAATGGTAAAAAGGTCAAGGAGCTTTGGTCGGTGCAACCTATGGATTGCTGGCGAGGGACTGAGAACCACTGAAGACGCACAGAGAGACACGGAGACCCCTGCTCTCTCACGGGGGCTTTCTG
The DNA here is from genome assembly GCF_902827115.2 of Pseudochaenichthys georgianus. Taxonomy (NCBI): domain Eukaryota; kingdom Metazoa; phylum Chordata; class Actinopteri; order Perciformes; family Channichthyidae; genus Pseudochaenichthys; species Pseudochaenichthys georgianus. The sequence goes on along the minus strand of NC_047504.1, from coordinate 9,727,475 downwards.
CGGGGGAATAACACTAACTGCGTGCCCCGGACACACAACACGCCTTAAAAGAAACTGTCCACGGAAATGATGAAAAAGGAAAGTTGAGGCGACACGAAGACAAGAGAAGAGGTATCCATATCTTTCTCGTTCCACGTGGACCTCAAAAGCCATGATTAAAGGACCTATCCCCCCTTACTCACACATACACACAGAGCACACCACCCCCACCTCAAACTACTGGCTAATTGTGGCCTGGGTTTTTTTTTTTTTTTTTTTTTTTTAAATGTCGGCTCTCGCAAAGCAAGGCAGGCATTCTTCGGGACTGTTTTTGAACCAATCAGAAAGGGTCTTGTATTGCACGCGCTCTTGATGGACTCATAAGCCATGAGAAGAAGAGGGTGGGAGAGGAAGTCAGCTCCCACGCACGCACGCACACGCACGCACACGCACACACACACACACACACACACACACACACACACATTGCTACAGATGTATATACAGAACATGAACACACTCATAAAACACTGAGAATCAAAGGGAACAACAGTTGCTGCTTACGGTATATATTTTAGACCATGGAGTACAGAAATGCCCCATGGATTCAATACACACACATTTCATCCCATCTTGCTGTCACCACACACACACGCACACACACGCACACACACACACACACACACACACACACACAACACACACACACACACACACACACACACACACACACACACACACACACACACACACACACACACACACACACACACACACACACACACACACACCCTCTCCTCTGAGGCCCTCTTCTCTGGACCCCACTGACTCTCTTCAAAGTGCCTTGGAGCCTCGGGGGTCCAGCTTGCCTTTGGAGCCGGTATCAGAAACAGAAAGCTGACGCTGACAGCGACCTGTCCCAGCGCCCCCTTCTGCCTGGGAGGACCAAAACACGTAAATAAAATTAAAAAAGGACGGGATCCCCCCTTTCGCACTGCTCGGACTGCTGTTGTTGTTTTGAAGGGGACTTTGTACAGAAATGCTCTTTTTATGATTGTTATTATAATTATTGTTATGATTATTTAATAAAGGATTTATACCATAATGAGAAATAAGCCTTTCTTACTGTGATACATCGTGTACAAGAAGTTTGATGGAGGTTTTCGTAGTCTTATTGACATTCAGGCAAGACTTGTGTTTCCTGTCCAATTACCCACAAACTCCATCTGAGGCTCACTTTTAATTGCAAAAAGAATACACACGGGGAATCACACACACAGACTCTCGCTCTTTTCTTCACACACACACACACACACACACACACACACACACACACACACACACACACATAATGCCTTGTTGTCAGCCTGCTACACTTGGCCTCTAATCTCCACATGATGTCCCATTAGTCTGGACCTCTGGTGGCCCTCATTTAGGAGCTCCAACATCAAAGCTTTGAAGTACCCGACGTCTCAGCCAGCCACACACACACACACACACACACACACACACACACACACACACACACACACACACACACACACACACACACACACACACACACACACACACACACACACACACACACACACACACACACACACACACCACACACACACACACACACACAACACATGCAATTACTCTGCCTCTGCTTTATACAGCTTGCAGAGTTTCCCACACACGGTTCCATTTACCCACATAAGCTTTCCTCACCTAAATGCAAACCCTGTTAGCAAACAGAGATGCAGAATGTGTGATATCTGAGGCTCTCCTGGGTCTCTGACCTGGACGTCTAGTGAGACCGCCAAAGTGGTCCAATTTCTTTTAACAGGGGTCTTACAGCAGTGACTTTGGAGTTTAATGAGTGCCAAAGTTAATGTTGCTTGTATGCACTCCTGAAATCTGTTTTAATGGTAGCTTTTTAATTATAGCAACATGTAACACAACTTTGAGCAGATATGAAGCGGAGCCTGTCACTCAGGTAGGACATTAGGTTCCGTACAGACAGGAGGACACTTGTTGCCGCTGCACAGTGCGATGGCAGTGGCTGTTAGCATGCTCCGGTCCGTGACATAGCGGGCCAATTACCGCCTCTGAAAAACACAGAAAAGCCCCAGTCCGCTGGAGGAGCGCGATGCCATCTGCTCACAGGTCTGATTGATCCCGGCAGAACAGTCACGACCACATCACACGAATGAACGCCGACAGGAAATTACCAAAGGAGCCAGATTGTCATTGTTCCATACCGCCTCTTGTTTTCACAACCAAATTATTCTCAATTGTGTTTCCCTGTGTGAGTGCGTGTGTTATCCAAATGTTGTTTTTCAAGGTTTGTATCAGTCTGCAAACGGTACACTGCGGGGGCCCTTTCCTTTAGCCGTCAGATCAGAGGGTTTATGTGCCTCAGAAGCCGAGGCGGCCTTCAAAGAAAAAGCTCTGGCACCCTGTAAGTCGATAGGCCAGATTGTGGGTGGATGGAGCCTATTTGAGGGTCGCGCCACAGGAAGTGACTTCAACACACAGCTAATTAATGCGGGGATTATGTAATCAAGATGGAAAGGGGGCAAACAGGCAGCACATTAGTCATCGCAGCGAGGGGGGAAACTTTGTTTGGTTTTCTAACTTAATCACTTAATATTTCCTGAATGGTACAACATGTAGGCTTCTCACGGTGTCCTAGCAAAGTGGAGGTGGTGTGTGTCAAGGTATGTTTGTATGTTAACCCTTCTATTCATCTGAGATACTGCCTCTGAAACACAAATACATGGAGGAAATGATTGGGAAGCTCCAAACAGCTGATACAGGACCCCAAACTAGGTCAGCTTTCTTGTCATTGTGAAGCAGCTGAGGAAATCCAAATCTACTGAGGGTGATAAGGGGCAATTTCAGGGCCAAATGTTCTATTTTATGTTTTGATGCTCCTCCCTGCAGACTGAAGCTCACGACTTATGCAGCGAAGTTTAGTTACAAAGCTCCGGATTTGATTTCCCAGCAGAAGCCTCTGATATTTTTTGAGGCCATCATATGGTGTCTGGAGCATTTCCTCTTGACTGAACCTTCATTGTGGACACGCAACGTGACCACTGGTTCTGTGAGGCGGGCCACCTGTTCGCTCCACTTGAGGCTGTGGTTACAGTCACGGTTGCCCAATATAGCACGAGACACTTGTTATCAGGCATTGCAGGAGGCCCCTCGCAGTGGGTCCTAACCATCTGTCCTGGGTGTTTGCTTCAGTTTGAGTGAAGGTGTTGATGTGCTCGATGTGAGGGACCAGTAAAATCACTGCTTATACATTATGATTTTAAGTTACTGCTGAATTAAACTCTATATTATATAAATAATAACCTGTTTTATTTTGGGACTCACCTTTAGATGCCTTACTTCCTGTCACCCTGTGTGATTACCATTAGCACTGATTAGCGTCACCTGGTCCCCCATGACGTGGAACAACTTCTCTTGAACACTCAACCAAGTCTTTTAAATCATGTTAAGTTAGAAACAGTGTGTTGGTACCTTTTTTAATCAGCTAATTCTAAAAACAGATCTGAAAACTTCTGAGAAACCTTAATCAACAGGAACTATTGACCCTGAAAGGTAAGAAAAGCTTAAAATATATCTGCCACTCACTACTGAGTAAAGGAAGGCTGTGAGTGGAGCGATCATTCTTGACAGGTTGTCAGGATCTGCAACAAAACATCTTCTGTAATAGTCGATGCCGTACCGTAGACAATTCTTTACTCCAAATGTGTCATAGCACTTCAACAGAGCCAGGCCTGGTATTTGGAAAAGCGCGTCGATAATAGAATGAAAAAGAAAGTTGGATTTCATTGATCAATTAGCGATGACATTAAAAAGAACACTTTTAGGAATTCAGCTGGGGAAGATTTGAGAAACATGCTGAAATAAAAAGCTGTGCCCATCATGACTACTCGCTGTCATTAAAGGGGATGAAGGAAAGAAAAATGAGACATGGGAAATCATGAATGCCTCTCCTAGGTTGTTGAATTGAAAAGGCCTCCTCATAACTTTCTGTTCAAATTAGGCCTTTTTCCTTTTGTATTCCATGGAGGCGATAATCAAATTCAATTGCACTTTTAGACCCATCTGTTCCAAAATAATTGACGATTCTGCCCTTCGAAAAACCAACATCTCTAGACGGATGCTACACCAGAAGCGAGAGTGTACATTTAACCAAAACATCCTATACGAGGGACTACCAAGGGTGAGCGAGAAAATTGCAGCCAGGAGAATGAGACGAGCAGGACATCGCCAAAGGCATCAAGAGCTGCCAGCCGGCAAATTGGTGCTGTGGGAACCAACACGCGGGCATCGGTCACGAGGACGTCCCGCACGAACATACATGGACGTACTCGAGAACGACGCGGGAGCACAACGTACCAATGAACTGGCCAGATGTTTGGAGAACCGGGATGACTGGAAGCGACGATGGAGGGCTCGTCTGAGGACGACCTAGAGAGAGAGCAAACCTTCTCAGCTCTGCAAAATAAATCTCCTCATCTGAGTCAAATTAGCTCCACGAGTAATGTGTTTACAGAGCAGCCGGCACATTTCCCCTCTGATGAAGTTGGACAATGCGGTGAGAGGAAAACACTAACGGTCCCTACACACGGCGGCGTGCGTTGCCGCTTCAACGCTTCTGCACATTCACTTTGAATGGGGGTGACGTCACGATTCGCCGAAAAAGCATTGTGGGAGCAAAGCGTAGCTTCTCTCGAGGTGCTCGCTGCAAAAGTAGATCAATGTTCTACTTTTGCCGCCTCGACGGAGGCGTCAGCCAATCAAATCCCTCGTATGAAAATCTGACAGTACAAGCAGTAGCCAATCAAACCGCGTGTATGTTGGGAGAGCCAGACCGCAGCTATTTCCCATATGTCAACAAATGGAGGAGAAAATGATCGTGGCGGTAGGGAATCACCCGGTACTCTATGACCAGCCCCTCTTTACATACAGGGATACAAACCGGAGGAGCCAGGCATGGGGGGAGGTGGCAAAGACAGTGGGTGAAACTGGTAGGTTTTCGCTTGTTTGGGGAGTTTATATCCAGTGTACTTAGTTTGAATGGACAGCTAGCAAGCATAGCCAGTATATTTAGCCAGCATGGATGTAGCATGAATGCTTTGCTTTGTATGTCCGGGGCGGGACATTCATGTGGTTGGTTGTTGGTCGTGTTGCTCGCGTTGACTCCCCAAGCTCAAGACACGCCCACCGCCAAGCGGCAACGCACGCCGCCGTGTGTAGGGGCCGTAAAAGGGGAAATATTATGATCAGTTTCAGGTTCATATTTGTATTTATTGCCTCTACTGTGACATGTTTCCATGCTTTAATGTTCAGAATTGCAGCACCTCTTTTCACCCTCTGTCTGAAACCAGAGCCCAGTCTGCTCTGATTCGTTCTGTTGGGATTGTACATCCGCTTATAGATGTCCCGCCTCTTAGCCTATCACGTACAATTAGTTTTTGCAGACCATCTACATGCACAAAAACCTAAACAAAACACTACAGGAAAGGGAAAACCCCAAAAAGCAGAATAGGGCCCCTTTAAATTTGGATCCTAAAACAAAGTAAAGTCATCATACACATCGACACTGATTTCCATTATGGCATGGACTTGTAGCTGCTAGTTTAGTTTTTCTTTTTTACCCTGCTTTCGCGATTTCATCTTCAGCCGTGTGTAGAGAGTGTGGTGGCAGAGGGAGATTACACGGCAGCGAGGAAGCTGTGAGAGGAGAGATCTCTGTGTTTGGTTAATGTGGGCTGCAGCTCTGTATCCTCATCCTCTGAGTGGGTTGCTGCTGATGGCATGGGTTATATTTTATTCCTTGTAGGAGGCAGAAATAGTGTGTGTCAGTAATGTGGTGACATCCTTCTCTCTGTGATAGTCCTTCACCGTGGCGCTCTGAGTAACTGTACCCCGGAGAAAGCGGATTTACAGCCTCATTCAACTGTGCTGAGCTCCAGTTAGACATCATTCAAACCGCCAACTTAGCAATCCCTCTCCCTTTCTCCCACACACAGACACTTCCTCACACACGCTGCATGAAGCCATAACGGTAGATTCATAAGACATTTGCAGTAAGTGTGTTTTGGAGATTTATCCCTGTGCACTCCTTTCATTTTCACCTTGTTTTTCGGCAGAGAACTTTACAGTTGCTTCAGAAATATTCATGCCGTGATTTAGAGAGCAGTGAAAATACAGAACACAACCGTTGTGCATAGGCAGAGCAGGGAGGGAGAAGGGGGCCTGCTGAATTTGCTTATCAGTCCCTCTCAAGCTACAGTTCGGGCCCTCGGAGACACAACAGCATCAGGCCGCTGGGGCTCAGGCAGGGAGTCGAGTAAACACTTGGTAGTAGAATAAGCAAGCTGCACAAAAGGCCTTCCTCCCATGACCGAGGCCACACACCAAGACGCAGCGCCCCACTTTTATATGCACACTGGGAAGCACAACAAACAAGCAACAGAATCCACCGACGAATACTCAAATCAATATCCCCTCGTTATTTTTGAAACTGTTTGGACTTGGCGTCATCGTGGGATTATTTGTGACAGTAATAAACCCCAGAGGATGGAACCAGGGGAGCTAGGCACCACCTGCCCTCTCCTATGAGCACACACACACACACACACACACACACACACACACACACACACACACACACAACACACACACACACACACACACACACACACACACACACACACACACACACACACACACACACACACACACACACACACACACACACACACACACACAGGGAGAGAAAACAACAAGAGTGTGACATAACAACTGATGTGTATGGCTGTGTCTGCTTTGCATGAACGGATCCGCTTGTTTTTGCGTTCACAGGTTTAACTCCCATGTGTCCTCCCACCTTGGCTGATTTGTTGGTCTTAAGTTTACTCAATATAAAGAAGAGGAACAGGAATAGCATTAGCATGTGATGTTGCACGCTAGCCCCACAGAGCGTGGCATGCTTAAAAGCGTGAGTTCATTACATTACATTACATTGCATTTAGCTGACACTTTTATCCAAAGCGACTTACAATAAGTACATTCGACCAGGAAGATACAACCTTGAAGAAAACAGAATCATATAAGTACATCAGGCTTCATAGAGCCAAGTATTTCAAGTGCTACTCAACTGGCTTTCGATAAGCCAGCCCTTTATTAGTATATAAGTGCTTTGTTAGTAATTCTATCACTCGAAGTGGAGTCGAAAGAGATGAGTTTTCAGTCTGCGCCGGAAGATGTGTGAGCTTTCTGCTGTCCTGATGTCAAATGGGAGCTCATTCCACCATTTTGGAGCCAGGATAGCAAACCCACGTGTTTTTGCTGATGGGAACTTGGGTCCCCCTCGCAGCGAGTCGTTTGGCTGATGCAGAGCGGAGAGCACGTGCTGGGGTGTACGGTTTAACCATGTCCTGGATGTAGGAAGGGCCAGATCCATTCGCAGCATGGTACGCAAGTACCAGTGTTTTGAAGTGGATTCTAGCAGTTACCGGAAGCCAGTGGAGGGAGCGGAGTGGTGTGGGAACATTTAGGAAGGTTGAAGACCAGACGAGCCGCTGCATTCTGGATGAGCTGCAGAGGTCGGATGGCACATGCAGGTCGACCAGCCAGGAGGGAGTTGCAGTAGTCTAGGCGTGAGGTGACGAGAGCCTGGACCAGAAGCTGCGTCGCTTTCTGGGTCAGCTGGGGACGCATCCTCTTGATGTTGTAAAGCGTGTATCTGCAGCAGCGGGTTGTAGCGGCGATGTTTGCAGTGAAGGACAGGTTGTTATCTAGGATCACACCCAGATTCCTTGCAGTCTGGGTCGGGGAAACAACAGAGGTGCCGATGTTGATGGTCAGGTCAAGAGTGGGACAATCTTTTCCAGGAAGGAAAAGCAGTTCAGTTTTGTCAAGGTTGAGCTTGAGGTGATGAGCAGACATCCACTGAGAGATGTCAGCTAGACAAGCAGAGATGCGTGCGACGACCTGGGTCTCTGAGCGGGGAAAGGACAGAATTAGTTGGGTGTCGTCAGCGTAGCAGTGGTATGAAAAACCATGCAGGCTAATGACTGATCCGAGTGAGTTTGTGTACAAGGAGAAGAGGAGGGGACCAAGAACAGAGCCCTGAGGGACCCCTGTAGTTAATTGACAAGGGTCGGATTCGGACCCTCTCCAAGTAACCCTGTAGGTGCGGTCTTTGAGGTATGAGGTGAGGAGGGAAAGTGCAGAGCCTGAAACTCCAAGTTCTTGGAGAGTGCGAAGGAGGATCTGATGATTCACCGTGTCGAATGCAGCAGACAGGTCCAACAGGATGATGACAGAGGAGAGGGAGGCTGCTTTGGCCGTGTGCAGTTCCTCAGAGACAGCAAGGAGGCCAGTTTCTGTGGAGTGACCTGCCTTGAAACCAGACTGGTGCGGATCCAGAAGGTTGTTCTGATGGAGATAGCAGGAGAGTTGTTTAAAGACAGCGCGTTCAAGTGTGTTAGACAGGAACAGGAGGAGAGAGACAGGCCTGTAGTTTATAACATCAGACGGGTTGAGAGTGGGTTTCTTCAGGAGAGGGTTTACTCTCGCCTCCTTGAGACTGTTTGGAAAGTGACCAGAAGTTAGAGAAGTGTTGATGAAATGGGTGAGAAACGGTAGAATATCAGGAGCGATAGTCTGAAGGCGGTTTGAAGGGATAGGGTCCAGAGGACAGGTGGTAGGGCGGGCAGAGGTAATGAGGGTAAGAACCTCACTTGGAGAGAGAGGGGAGAAGGAGGTTAGTGTGCGGGTGGAAGGAGGGTCTGGTGACCCAGCAGTGAGTAAAGGTGAGTCAGAAAAAGAAGAGCCAATATCATCAACCTTTTTTTCAAAGTTCAGCAGGTCAAAGTTCAGCAGGTCAAAGTTCAGCAGGTCAAACTACAGTATCTGCCTCTCTCTCTCGGCTCCTTGCCAATAATAAGAAGTGCTTCTGCTCTCGGCGCCTCTGTATTGAGTGGATTGCCTCCCAGATTTATATGGAAGTAAAAATACAAAAAGGTTTAGCAAATTATGCGCATAGAAATCCACTTCCGCACTGCTTTTTTTAACCTGCATCTTCCAGCCACTTGTGTCCAAAATACGATTGTCTTGAAAAACATTGCAAAGGAGACAGAATATAAGTGTTCCTCCTGCACAGGCGTGTCCCCTGCTGAGTTGTGACTGGAGACTGTCAAAAACAACCAGCTCCCATACCTCATGAATAAGAAGTGATATATTCTGTTTGTGTCAGCACAGTATATACATAAGTGTGCATGTTTCTCATTGCATTCCTTCCCACAAATCAGTCTGACAACATATGCTGCTGTAAAGGTAGCCTCTGACACGAAACACACCGCCACTGGCACCGCAATGTGTCTGAGAGCATCAGTTCTTCATCAGCCAGAAGATGCTTCCAGTATTCCCACGACCCCCAACCAAATAAATAACCCGCCCCCGCCTGACACCAGTGAGAGTCCTTGTCTCCAGATGCTCTGCCTGCCTTGCATCTACCCGGAAGGCCTCCCCCTCCCCTTCCATAAAGGGTGTGTACTAAAGTACTAAAGCCTTGAGAAGAGCAACGCTACCTGCATACAATCAACACACACACACACACACACACACACACACACACACACACACACACACAACACACACACACACACACACACACACACCACACACACACACACACACACACACACACACACACACACACACACACACACACACACACACACACACACACACACACGTAGCCATGATGGATGGCCTTCCCCTCTCCGTAATGCACAAACGCATTACCCATCAGCCCGGGGGCCAGAGGAAAGAGATGCTCTTTTAAAATTGACACTGCTCCATGGCTGCACAGCCGCTCATGCAGGAAGGTGCCTCCTCCTAATCTTCTGGGTGGAGGATCATGGCAGCACTTCCAGCTCATTTAAGACTTCTCACTTCATACTCCATTATTCAAAGTTGTTAAGGATAAATCACTCTAAGTGTGAACGTGTGATTCTGGGCAAGGGTAGTGGCAGTGCAAGTTTGAGGTACTACATTAAAATCTGCAGAATAGCATTACAGGGCCCCTTTAAGTCTGTAGTGCATCATTGCAGACACCCTAATATTCTTCCTCTCAATTTCCTATACTCCTGTGACATCGTGTGCATAACATACAAACTAACCCAATTTCATTACATTCTTTTCTGTATATCCATTGTCTCAGGCAGCAACAGGTGTTGTTACAATGAGAGACTGCCTCTTGTGGTAGAAGCTAAGATATTTCCAAGATGATTTTGGGATGAAACAGGTGTGGCATGTAAATTACTGCTTTTACACAAAGAGATGAAAGACAAAGCTCAATATGGCTGTGTGTGTGTGTGTGTGTGTGTGTGTGTGTGTGTGTGTGTGTGTGTGTGTGTGTGTGTGTGTGTGTGTGTGTGTGTGTGTGTGTGTGTGTGTGTGTGTGTGTGTGTGTGTGTGTGTGTGTGTGTGTGTGTGTGTGTGTGTGGAGACAGACAGGTCTCAGTTGGTTTGGTGTCCTATGCTTACTTTTAATACTTAATACGTAAATAAAACTTTTGGCCCGTAATTTCATTTCCTCATTGTAGCGACCAGAGAGAGGGGGGGATATATCCAGTCTCTGATAGTGTTACAATCTTTGTCAACACACAACGCACAACGCTTTGTTTTGTACCAGAAACTGCACTTTGAACATTTTAAATATATTATTAACATTTTAAATTGTACCCGTTTATCTCGGCCCTTTTTGTTTTGTTTTATGTATATATGTCACACTGTGGGACTGCGGGAAACGGCATCTCGAGATTTCTGGATGTATAACACATGTAGTCATTTTGACAATAAAGCTGACTTTGAAAGGGGTCAAGGGAAATTATTTACTTACATTTTTGAGCAATTTAAGTAAGAATGAGAAAAGCGGGAGTGATTTGTTATATTATTTTACACATTTATTGAACAAATAATACAATGGGATACATGTGAAAGTGTGTGTGTGTGTGTGTGTGTGTGTGTGTGTGTGTGTGTGTGTGTTGTGTGTGTGTGTGTGTGTGTGTGTGTGTGTGTGTAGTCTAGCATTACTATACTTGTGGGGACCTAAATCTGTTTACATAGTCACGTGTGGGGACTCGCCTCCCTTATGGGGACAAATTGGAGGTCCCCATAAGGGGGATCATTAATTTTAGGGTGAAGACTTGGTTAGGGTTAGGGTTAGGGTTAGGCATGTGGTGGTTATGGTTAAGGTTAGGATAAGTCTCCAGGAAATGCATGTAAGTCAATGTAATGTCCCCTGAAGTAAGAATGAGAAAAGCGGGAGTGATTTGTTATATTATTTTACACATTTATTGAACAAATAATACAATGGGATACATGTATTACAAGTGTGTGTGTGTGTGTGTGTGTGTGTGTGTGTGTGTGTGTGTGTGTGTGTGTGTGTGTGTGTGTGTGTGTGTGTGTGTGTGTGTGTGTGTGTGTGTGTGTGTGTGTGTGTGGTGACATCACAAAATGAGCTTGATCAACATGAGGATAACCTGTCAACATGACATTAATACAGAGCGATACCAAAAGTATCTCTGAAAGCCTTGATGGTCATCAGTCCACGGTAAGACAAGTTGTCTATACATGGAGAAAGTTCAGCGCTGTTGCTACTCTCCCTAGGAGTGGCCAGCGTCCTGTAAAGACGACTGCAAGAGCACAGCGCAGGATGCTCAATGAGGTGAAGAAGAATCCTAGAGAGTCAGCAGAGACTTAAAGAACTCTCTGGCACATGCTAACATCTCTGTTGACGAATCTACGATACGTAAAACACTGAACAAGAATGGAGTTCATGGGAGGACACCACGGAGGAAGCCACTGCTGTCCAGAACAAACATGGCTGCACGTTTGAAGTTTGCAAAAGAGCACCTGGACGTTCCACAGCACGACTGGCAACATGTTCTGTGGACGGATGAAACCAAAGCTGAGTGGTTTGGAACACGCTATGTGTGGAGGATCCAAAGGGTTCACATACTTTCTCTTGCAACTGTATATATATATTAATCCCAACAGGCCACCTTGTTTATGGTTTGATTCAGTTTTAGTAGAATATAAAATACATGAATGAATGATGAACTGAGCACAAAGTGCAGACATACTATAATTATATTGAGGTACTTGAGACTAATCCTGCACTGTATAGTTCTGCTCCACAACAGTTAGAGAATGAAGAAACCATCACGTATGAAACATGTGAATAGAGGGGCAGAAAAACAGCTTGCATATTTACATTTCAATCTTGAACAATGAACACCGGTAGACAGCATCTCATTTAGTATCATCATCCTGCGCTTCGCCGGAGGCCTTCGAGTGCTGAGTGTGCTTGGCCTCTCTCCGAGCCGCGGTGCCGGTGTGGTGCAGGTGGTGGATTCTGCCAGGCAGGGCTCAGCATCAAAGTGGAAGGACTCCTCGGTGGTGCTGGTCGAGGTTTCACTGCTGGTGCCACCGGGGGTTGATTCTGCAGCCCCCTTACATTTAAAAAAATAAATGCACAGTTAGTTGGATTTAATACCATGGCTTCTTAAAACTGTTTACTAAGCATTCATAACAAAACAATACCCTGAAATGTGTGCCATTAGTTTGGGGTGTGGTCAAGTGTGAGAGGTACATTGTGATGCTCTATTCAGATGCTAAAGACATACTTCTAGAAGATTCAGAACACTACAAAATATAAGACATATTTTATCATGTATTATTATAGGTTAAGATAAAAGCGTTATTGAACCCATGGTGAATTTCATAAGCTACCCAGCAGTATATCATGTCATTTCAATTAGCTCCTCCTTTACCAGCTGCAACATTAAGGTGATGAGCACATCAATAATTATAACAGAATAATATATAGTCTGTTATTGTTATATTTAACACTGTAACCACCAAATGAATGAAAATAATGTTTTTGTAAATGAAAGAAGCAAGAAACACTTATTTGTACACACCAAATTGAGTTTGGGCGACAGGACACGCTTCGTCTTCCGACTTACGAAAACAGCCGAAATCGGCCTGGTGTGTCAGGGCCTTAAGACAGGAGGATAGGAGTCGAGGAGGGGAAATTAGTGAAATGAGAAAGGCCCCGTGTGTGTGGAGGAAAAAGGTGCTGCTAGTTTTCCAGTCCATTGTGTCTGAAGTGAGGTTAACAATACCTCTCTGCCTCGGCCTATCTCCCTGTGTACCTGTGACAGACTCACCCACACACTGGGGCCTCAGTATGCCTTCTCTTATCTGTGTTATCTTGTACACACACACACACACACACACACACACACACACACACACACACACACACACACACACACACACACACACACACACACACACACGCACACACACACACCCTCTACAGCACTTCTCACTCCAAATCCCCTCTTATCCCCTCAGACTATCTCCTGTCTATGAAGAGGACTGCTGTGGGTATAGTCCCTTTGTGTGTATCGAGAGCAGTTTGACAGGAGACCCTCTCTCCGCCGCTGCTCTCTTCGCAGCAGGAGAAGGAGGCTGAACTCCTCTCAGTGGGCGGCCGGGCTCTCACAGTTCAAGCTCAGACTCAGAGACACAATGTCAAGCCGAGTGGAGAGGCTCTCTGAGGGGAAAGCCCTCTCTAGCACTGGTGGTCATCGACCCCATGTGCTGAGACGTTAAAAGCCTTGGGTTACATATCAAAAAGTAAGAACATGTCATTCTTTATTATCCCTTCTCAGGAAGAATGTGTTAGTCCAGACTGCCTTTACCCAGCAGCACACCAACTGGTCCATTCACTACCAGGATGATGAAACAGGTTGAAAACTTTGTGAATGGAGAATTCCCCTGCAGACAGCCAAGTGTAGACCAGATGTCTTAACCAAGGACTTGGCGCATATACTTTTCCAGGAAAGTCTGTTTGTGACTTTGGATCTGGCAGATAAGCTTGACAAACAGACGTAGTGTGAAGCTGTGGCATGAGTAAAGACTTTGGAGACATGCCTGAATATGATGTAGCATCATACCTTCAAGATATCTGAGAAATAGAATAAAATCTTGCTTTTCTGGCACATGAATAGCAAAACGATGGCTTATTAGCTTCTATTCGGATGGTAAATGAAAGATGATGGTGACTCAGTGCCTTGTTGCAGAGAAAGCTCATCCAACAGCCACACAATAGATTCACGAGTATTAATGGAGTCAAAGGTCATCTGCTCGTGAGCCGCTGGTAAGAACTGTATTCACAGCGCTCACTCCTTCAGTGAATACTACATTCAGCACAACCGAAAGCTATATTGATCGCCCTTAGTGCTAATGAGATTGGACGTAGCTTTCCGAACACCACCACTATTCTTTTCGTACTAAATCAAGGGATTAGATTGGCATACACATCCGTCTTATCCCCGCCTGTTACCATCCATATGTGTCAGGCAGCCTCACGCGGACAAAGAAGCATACATGAGAATCAGGGAAAAGGTGGGATTGAATTCAGGGAAAAAGACATTAGGATTTATACCAGAGCTCCAGCTGAGTCTGTATGTCGAGCTGGAGACGCCCACAGAAGAGGAGAGAGATGAGGGATGTGATGGGCAGACCATCACATCCACTGGGAGACAAAGGAGCGGGGTGACATGCAGCCGATGGACAGAAGGTCCATTTCCACTCCAACAAAAGAGCCGGGGAGATGAAGCAGATTAGCAGCTCTTTATGCCCATTGTGAAGGCTCTAAATGATAAGATTTACCCCTTTTCCATCTCAGCCTATGTCCTGTGTGTGTGCAAGTGTGAGTGGAGGTAAACTCTTTCACTCCATCAGGATACGCTTCCCATTATTTCCCTTTACAAGCAGGTACATACGCACACACACACACACACACACACACACACACACACACACACACACACACACACACACACACACACACACACACACACACACACACACACACACACACACACACACACACACACACACTCTGGGGTCTTTTATTCATCCTCACAGGAAGCACAGACGCGACAGATGGCTTTTGAGTCACTTCCTTTCTTTGTACTAAATCCTGAATTTAGAGTTTGATGGGAAACTTACACACCCTTTTTATGTTCGTGTGACTTTAAAATTACTTTGGCTATGTTGCTATAAAGATGAATCACTCATTCACTGAATATAGCAGTACAAGTGACACACTGTTAGAGTTTTATATCATGCTATATATAATATAACATTATGTTCCATCTCAAGTATTTTTTTTTTATAACCTCAAGGACCTTTTCTTAACTATTGCTCATACATTGCCTCCTCTGGTCATACCTTAGTATTTATTTCCATCTAGTGACCACCTTGGAGCATTGCACGCAGTGGCGGTTCTAGACCAATTTGACTGGGGGGGGGGGGGGCAGGCTGGGGCCAGTTATTTTCTGAGGGGGGGCCAATAAATCCAGGACGAAAAAGCGAGTATGAAGTAATTGCGCATAAGAAAACAATGCAATAAAGTTATTGGTATTTGTTTCATTACACATATTTATTTCAGATACTTATAGTTACAGTTTTTACGCTCTAATGCAGGGGTCGCGAACCTTTTTTAGGATGAGAGCTACTTTCAAAATATAAAACAAGTCGTGAGCTACTTTTACTCCTTTTGTTGTTTTTTGCAGTGTATATATTTAGCACATTTTAACATTATGATATGCTGACCTTTAACCTTTGTGCACTGTTTGGGTCTGTGGGACCCGTTTGCAGTGTTTACTAAAAGAAAAATGTATGCAATTTAATTATTTTAACCTGCTTTATTTGGGGGGTGAACCTCACATCCTCTAGGGGGGTCCGGGGGCATGCACTTTTTTTTAAATGTTGAAGTTAAATGCATCAATCTGATGCACTTTGAGCACAAAATGAATTTACACTCAGATGAAAGGGAGCTGTATACTTTTCAATAATCCAAACATCTTTAGAATATGATCACAACCAATAACAAACATTTCAACTTGTTTATTCTTATCTTACCAGTTAGCATTCTTTCTTTTTATTTATGTATAGTTTACTAATCACTCCCCTTTTAAACTGTTTTTAATTTTTGTTACTGTCTTATATATTTCTTGCTTTATTTTTTACAACTATATGAAATAGATAAAGGTGTGCTCTCTCTAATGGGTCCGACTAGAAATATATCATTAGTTCCACCTATTCCGTATAAATTAGGGCTGTCAAGTTAACGCGTTAATAACTAATTATTTTAACGCGATTAACGCATGTGTATTTTTTTTTCTCGGCCGCCCCGTAGTATCAGAGCGCATCGAGTTTTAAATACCATCTACAAGCTGATGCTGACAGCCCCGCTCCTGCCGCCCGCTTGTGGCAGACCACACTTCCACGCTCACCGGCAGGCACCGACTGGCCATCTGGAGGACCGGGAGGGTGTGTGTATGTGTGGCCCGAGCGAGCGAGAGAGAGACCTTACGTGCATTGTTGTTAGCATCGGGTGCTAGCTAGCTGCGCTAACGGATATAAGGAGCTGTTTAAATGAAAACAGAGGAGCGAGGATAGTGATAGCAACATGATTGCAGCGTCCAGGCAGCTCCCGTTCGAGCATATGCCTTGAGTTGCACATAGTCACACACACACACACACACACACACACACACACACACACACACACACACACACACACACACACACACACACACACACCACACACACACACACACACACACACACACACACACACACACACACACACACACACACACACACACACACACACACACACACACACCATTTGTTCAGAGGTTGTTGTGTTTAATATTCATGAGAATATTTGTCATTGTTCAAATGATAATAAACATTAGCATAAAGCATATTTGTCCACTCATATGTTGATAAGAGTATTAAAAAATATTCCTCTAAGGTACATTTCGAACAGATCCAAAATGTGTGATTAATTTGCCATTAATCGCGATTAACTATGGACAATCATGCGATTAATCGTGATTAAATATTTTAATCGACTGACAGTCCTAGTATAAATAGAAAAATAAATCGTTTAATCATAAACTTTTTTTTTCTTTTTTCAGGGGGACCACAGGGGGGGTCTAAAGGCAGTGTTAGGGGGCACTGACCCCCTCTGCCCCCCTTAGAACCGCCCCTGATTGCACGTTCTTATTTTTCTAGATTGCGTTTATCATTTTTATATCCAATCCATTGCAAAAAATACACATCATCGTATGGAATAAGAGTGATACTTGGTTAATTATGTACATTTTAACTGAAAATAAGTGAAACACTGAACGAATTGATTACAACATCACCACTACAAAGTTTGGGTTTAGTTTAAGGTTTATATTTGCTCTTTGATTTGCATTTAATGTCTAGTGGTGATTTTCAACTAGTAAAACTTAAAAGTACTCAAGCATTCTCATTTTAAGATACTTTACACCAATTTCAGAGGGATATACTGTACTTTTTACTCCATTACACAAGTTACAGAATAACAGTTTGGTCCAGAACATGAAAAAGGAAAAAAAATTTCAACATAAGATGCTACACTTTAATGCATAAAAACATGTTTTAAATCATGTACGTTCATGAAAAATGTATGATTGGGAATGGACCAATTCTGCATATTGAGTACTTTATCCTTTTAGTACATTCGAAAAGTAACTTCTGAACCTAACCTAAAGTGGAGTATGCATACTGTGGTATTACTGCATACTTAAGTAAAATATATGGATACTTGCACCAATGTTAATTTCTTCCTTTTTTTTAAACTGTGTCCATGTTTCTCCCTTCCTGCCTCCATGAGTCATGTCTGCTTTTGACCACCAGAGGGCGCTGAGTGCCGCTCAGCTCCAGACCATGCAGTCAAAGCCCAGTTTCGTAAAGCACCGATTGCCGAGTCATGGATGGGTGTTGTTTAACATGCACGCAACAAGGACAACAGCGCTCACAACATGAGTACAAACTGGAGATGTAGGCGATGACAGAATTATTTCTAGGTATTTCTTATACTCTTCCCAGTCTGTCTCGTTATAATCGGTATTTTGTGTTGAAACTGTGTAGCCGACAAAGCTAACAGCTAGCAGCTAACCTATTTGAGTGGACTTGTTCAGTAACCTCTGTTACTGACACTGGAGTGTTAGCATCGACTGTGAAGTGGACCGCAAGCTCCTGGTCATTAAGGTAAATATACAGCTAAATAACTGTGTGTAGAGCCTCTGAAAGACAAGCTTCTCGTCGTGCCTTTTTCTTTGTTAGTTTTTCATTTCTTCTTTATTTACAGTGAAGTTAGGGCAATGGAAATCTTAAGTCCCAGGCTCCTCCAACAATCACCATGAATATATATATATATATATTAGACATAATTGAATGTTATTTGAATAAAACATGACCAATTTGCAAGTAATGAACTAAGTGAACTATATTCATGTCAAATACAATACCAGTGAATGCAGGAGTCTATATACATGTCAAATGGAACAAGATAAACAAGAACAGAATGCAATGAAATACTGTACAGTGGAATAAATACTGCTTGTGTAGTACATACATTTGTGAGATGCAAACAGATATATCTAAGGAAAATAATGTCTGTTCCTCCACAGCTGCAGCCATGGTGTTCATGCACAGCTACTGCGAAGCCAATTCCTCCATCTCCCAAACCTGGGTGGATGAAGGCATCTCCCCCTGCTTCTACTTCACTCTGGTCCCCACCATCCTGCTCACCATCGCCTTCTTCCTCGGCACCATCCACTGCATATTCTACCAGAAGTATGGCACATCGATGGAACCTAAATTCATCCCGCGCTCCCGTCTCTACGGGTTCCAGCAGTTTGTCTCCGGCCTCCTGCTGCTCCAGTTCCTGGGGTTGATGGTGTGGCGGGCGGCCAGTGGGGGGGAGCTCCCGGGGTACGTGGTGCTGTACGGCTGCTTCTCTGCGCTGGGCTGGGCCTGGTCTATAGCCCTGCTGAGGGTGGAGAGGCGTCGGGCCCTGCTGATGGACCGGACCAGGGGCCACAGTGCGGCCCTGCTGCTGTTCTGGGCCGTGGCTTTCGCTGCTGAGAACCTGGCTTTCGTGTCCTGGTACAGCCCTCACTGGTGGTGGGGGATGGAGAACAATCGGCAACAGGTGAGGAGACGCCACATCAGCTTCACCATATGTTGGAGAAAAGGAGATTTGAGTCACTAATTGTATACTATCTACATTGCTATCTATTCAGTTATTTGTTAATTTCTTTCATCATAATGCAATATATCCCCTTATCACTCCTGTTAAAATGTTATACATCCGATGTTGTGTACTTTAACAGTCCATAGGGACAAAGGTCCGTTAATTATTCTAGAATAAATGAAGGTGTGTCAGACACCCCTGCTGCTCTGCTGGTTCAGCCGGTATTGGTTCAGGCTTCCTAGAGCCACGTTTTTGCTGAGTCATTGTTCAATCTGACTTGCAGATCCTAAAAGCTACACTGTTAACCAATCAAACTGCACCTCCCACTCTGAGTCAGCGACTTCCTGGTTATCTAAGTGACACATATGTATTTTTATTATTTAACCTGTCTTTAGTTTTAAATATTGTTTAGAAAAAATGTACTCATACCTCCATAAACTGTGTATACTGTGCTTTACTCAATTGAATGTCAAGCCTTAAACCCCCTTTTTAAAATGAACCTAGAATAAGAGTTATAACAGTAACTTTTATGAAAAGACATTGATGTAAATGACTCGGAGGCTTGGTCTATGTGTTTATAAAACACACATTTAATAGAGTGTTTGTGTTATAAAAAGCTGGTTCATGCATTGACACCTGTTCAATATCACATGCTGATTAAATGTGTTGTGTTTTATTTTGCCCCCAGGTGCAGTTTGCCCTGTGGCTGCTGCGCTACGGCGGCACCGGGCTGCTCTTCTTCATTGGTCTTAAAGCTCCAGGGTTGCCACGGAAACCATACATGCTACTGATAAACGAGGACGAGCGGGACGTAGAGACCGGCCAACAGGTAGCACAGACTTAAATCAGTTTTATATTCATATGCTAATTTGCTCTTTGGTTTGCATTTAATGTCTAGCGGTGGAATTCAACTAGTAAAACTTTAAAGTAATTGAATTGAGTATTCCCATTTTAAGATACTTTACACCAATTTCAGAGGGAAATGCTGTACTTGTTACAGAATAACAGTTTGGTCCAAAACATAAATAGTAGAAACATTTTCAACATAGGATGCTACACTTTAATGCATACAAACATATTTTTTACTTTTAACTTTATGACTGGATTCTGCATATTGAGTACTTTATCCTTTGAGTACATTCGGATAGTAACTTCTGAACCTAACCTAAAGTGGAGTATGTAGACGGTGGTATTACTGCTTATACTTAAAATATATGAATACTTTTTGCACCAATGTTAATTTCTTCCTTTTTTTCAATCTGTGTCCATGCTTCTCCCTTCCTGCCTCCACATGTCCCGTAGAGTATTTAATATGTTTGTGTATCTCAGAGCCTGCTGGGCGGAGAACCGAACCAGTCCACCTGGCAGGGCTTCACCAAGAAGGCCCGCTTGCTGGTGCCCTACATGTGGCCCCGAGGAAACGTCTTCCTCCAGATGCTGGTCCTCTTCTGCCTCACGCTGCTGGGATTCGAGCGAGTGATTAACGTCTTTGTTCCCATTTACTACAAGAATATCGGTGAGTCATTGGTGTTTATTTCAGAGCTGGTGGTCCGTAGCTTTAACACAACAAGCTAATGGTGTTATTCCTTTACCTTCTGTTTGATGTCATGCCTCGGGAGCCACATCAAACGTACCAATGTTAAACATAGAGGTGGTAGCTTGCAGACAAAGTTCCTCAGGGTGTCTGATGAGATCAAAGAAAAACACGATTCTTGTGATGGCTTCCAAGTTCCTCGCTTACCGTCTTGTCTATCTACCTTATCTTCAAGCCAAATACCTGACTAGCTGTTCTCTGGTCTCCTTCTCAGTGAACGAGCTGACTGATGGCAGCAGCTGGAGGACTCTGGCCACCACAGTGTGTATCTATGTGCTGCTGAAGCTGCTGCAGGGCGGCGGCGCAGGTAGGAGCAGCTCAGACCACTCTCCATCGATGTTCTGTCTCTAATCCCACTCCAACGTGAGGGTAGTGACGCCGCTCTCCTCCTCTTCCCAGGGTCCTCTGGTTTCGTCAGTAACCTGCGCTCCTTCCTGTGGATCCGGGTGCAGCAGTTCACTAACCGCGTGGTGCAGGTGCGTCTCTTCGGCCACCTGCACTCCCTCTCCCTGCGCTGGCACCTGGGCCGCAAAACGGGCGACGTGCTGCGGAGCATCGACCGCGGCACGTCCTCCATCAACAGCCTGCTCAGGTACAAAATAGACCCATCATTTTTCCTTCAATTTGAATAATTGACGTACTGACTCTTTGATGTTCCCTCCAGCTACATAGTGTTCAGCATCCTCCCAACCTTCGCAGATATCATCATTTCCATCATCTACTTCATCACGTATTTCAACGCCTGGTTCGGCCTCATCGTGTTCGTCTGCATGGCCCTGTACCTCAGTAAGCTATCTCAAATTCTGTATATTTACTAAAACCGACACATTTTCCCCGTAAGGTTTTTTATCGCCTGTTTATATTTCCCCCAGCTCTGACCATCATCATCACTGAGTGGAGGACGAAGTACAGGCGAGAGATGAACCAGCTGGACAACAAGACTAAGACCAAAGCTGTGGACTCCTTGTTGAACTTTGAGACGGTACAACAAACATGTTATCGTCAGTTTGACTCACTAAGATGCAAAATGATTCCAGAGAACGTCAACTTGTTGTTCTTGTTTGATCTGCTCCACAGGTGAAATACTACAATGCAGAGAGCTATGAGGTCAGCCGCTTTGAGGACGCCATCTTGGAATATCAGGCGAGTGGAGTTTAAACATTTAGCCTGCGTTCAGTCATCGCTGCTTTCAGGAAGGAGAGGATTCATTCAATAAAATCCATTTGCAAGTTGATTTTAAATCCAGTATTTTACAATGGGTGATAATCCCATTTGATATTCTCACTGCTGGATGTTCAAAACGGCAGATGGCCAAACTCTGAAATATGATTTTTAAGGCAAGATACGTTTCAAAACAAAGACTATAGGAAAACATGGATATACCACTTGTGAATGAAGCTATTGTCATTACAGAACATTTAATAATCTAGTTCAGTGTTTCTCAAAGTGTGCTCCGTGAGCGCCCCCTAGTGGTCCGTGAGTATATTGGTACAATTTCACATTTGAAATAAATAAATACATTTAAGTTTTCCGCACTCTCGCGGGAATATCTCCGCAATGGAGCGAGGTTAAGTTTCACTTTCGATTGCATGACATAGCCCAGCGCTATGGCAAGCCATTTGAGTATTTATTCAATTTCCTTGATATCAGACGGCAGCGGCCTACACGAGTTTGCTCTTTGATTTCACTTGTTAGATATATGGTCAAACTAGTTAGGCACTCTGCTTTACTAGTTAAATAAAACATTTCACTAGTCGCTCTTTTTCAGCAACTAGTGGCACTTTTGTCCGACTAGTTACCACGTATGCCTTACTAGTGACGCCAGGAGCAGCACTAGTAACGCCAAAGTCCCAACGTGTAAGCTTTTTGATGAACTGATGGCCCTCTGACTGTACTAGTGACCCTAAAAGTCTTACAAGTTAACTAGTGGCAAACATTTGTCTGCACTAGTTAACTAGTCGCACCCAGAATAACTAGTAAAGGCAAAATGTCCACACGTTAACTAGTGAACCCTTTGGCTTTTACTAGTTAACTAGTGAGAGAAGTTTAAATTCCACTAGTGAACTAGTGAGGCTTACAATGTTCACTAGTAGCACTAGTGGATCCCAAATGTGCACTATATGGCAAGCCATTTGAGTATTTGTTCAATTTCCTTGATATCAGACGGCTTACGCAACACCTCCGTCACACATGTTGCCACTTGTTTGTACCATTTTCAGGCGATTTGTAATCTGTTCTAGAAAAACGATGTGATTTGGGATATTTGTGGAGTCCGCGGTCCTTGGTATGAAGAAGTTTGAGAAACACTGATCTAGTGGTTTACCAGCTAATGTGCCGCATATTGGCATCCATTGTTACATGTATACCCAGTCCATGCATCCTGGTTCTGAAGGTCTTCCTCCTCCTGTCTTCAGGTGTCGGAGTGGAAGACCCAGGCGTCGCTGGCCTTCCTCAACCAAACCCAGAACCTCATCATCGGGTCGGGCCTGCTGGCCGGCTCCCTGCTCTGCGCCTACTTTGTGACGGAGGGCAAGTTTCAGGTACTGATCACATCCAGGGAAACAAGGATATATATTCTTGAATCGTCTTTTACGGATTAGATGGGAAGAATAACCATCATTGTATTCTAGGTTGGAGATTTTGTTCTCTTTGGTACCTACATCATCCAGCTGTACACCCCCTCAACTGGTTCGGTACTTACTACAGGTAAGAAGAAAAGCCTTTGAACGCACCGTGCTGAAAACCCATCCGTTGTGAAGGTGATGATGGTTGGCTCCATTGTCTTCTTCTTCTTCAGAATGATCCAGAACTCTTTCATTGACATGGAGAGCCATGTTTGATCTTTTCGAAGAGGACGAAGAGGTACATTTCACACCGGACCACGCCTCGCTTTGTGTGTCCTGTTTTGTTATCCACCTTTTTGCTTGACATGTTCTGTACTCGCTCTGTCGTGCAGGTGAAGGATGTAGTTGAATGCCGGAAGTCTTCAATACAAAAAGGGAAAAGTGGAGTTTGAGAAACGTTTACTTCAGCTACGTGAACGGGTCGGTTCCCCACTCGATATGACGGCATGTTGTTCCATGATGTAACGCAGTGTGTGGGTGACTTGGTTTGAATGTTCCCCCTCTTTCTGCACAGCAAGGAGATCCTCAGGGACGTGTCCTTCACCGTGCTTCCAGGACAGACGGTTTGCCCTGGTAACTTCACCACTTCATTTCTAAATGATCCACTCACTCACTCGGACAGTAAAGTGTGACTGTTGTCTTTTCCTCTGAACCTCCCCAGGTGGGACCGTCCGGCTCGGGGAAGAGCACCATCATGAGACTCATCTTCCGCTTCTATGACGTTCAGGGAGGCTGCATTAGCATCGACGGGCAGGACATATCGAAAGTAAATGAACATGGAAACACAATTAGGACACAGGATGATCAAAGCATATACTTCTGGAGTTCAAGCGGTGCCTCTGTGACGCATTAGCATAATGAGCCTTACATAATAATCAGACGCAGCTTAGATAGCATCACCGTCGCTAAGCAGCAGCGTTAAATGATAAGGCCCCTCGTTATGTTTCTCCTGAGATCACGGAGAGCAATGAAAGCACATGTTACGATGTCGTTAATAAAGCCGTGTGACCGAGTGGGTTTACGGGCTCTCGTTGGACTAGTGATGAATACGTCTCGTTGTTTTCTCCTCAGGTGAAGCAGGCCTCTCTGCGCTCTCACATCGGCGTGGTTCCCCAGGCAACCGTGCTGTTCAACGACACCATCAGGAACAAACATCCGCTACGCCGGCATCGCAGCCAGCGACCAGGAGGTGGAGGAGGCGACCGGCCGCGGCTGATATACACGACAAAATCATGACTTTCCCTGAAGGTAACGCAAAGATAATGTATCAAGTAACTGTACGATTTTGTACATTTCCCCTCTGTGATTCTGATTTTTTTTTCTTTTTCTGGCAGGTTTATGAAACACAGGTTCGGTGAAAGAGGTCTGAAGCTGAGTGGAGGAGAGAAGGCAAAGGGTGGGCCATCGCCAGAACTATCCTCAAAGCACCACAGATCATTCTGCTGGACGAGGTGAGATTACAAAAGAACATTTCAAATAAAGATTGAAGCCTTGGGAAATATTCCCACAGTCCAAGTTATGTCGATGAATGTCTCCCTGCAGGCCACGTCTGCTCTGGACACACAGACGGAACGCAACATCCAGGCCTCGCTGAATAAAGTCTGTGCCAACAGAACAACAGTTGTCGTAGCTCACAGGTAAGAGATGCACGAGCTGTAGAATTGTTCTGTGTTTTTAATTTGTTTCAAAAGGTTGAGTTAACCCCTTCTTCTTTGTCAAGGGTTGTCCACTATAATCGCCGCCAGACCAGATTCTGGTTATCAGGGGACGGCCGGGTCGCCGAGCGAGGACGGTGAGTGCGAAATGTTCTCACTTTCACCCTCGCGATCTCTTTGAACTTGAAGTGACACACCTTCTCTCCCTCCCAGGCACGAGGAGCTGCTGGCTAAGGGAGGCCTGTACGCTGACATGTGGATGAGCCAGCAGCAGGCCCTGGACTGCGGCGACTCCTCAGACACAGAAGCCAAAGACCTCAAGTCTGAGAAAATGCAGCTGCCGTCCACCTCTGCAGACCACCACGGTCACGGAATGTGCTTTTGAGCTTTTTGTTACTTTTGTGACGTCAAACTGAAAGTGTACTTGAGGATAGAGAAGGTGCCTTAACCAAACTGAGGCGGCGCACACAATCTCGGTGGTGTCCAAATGACTTTCTATCCTCCAAAGGTACAATTAGTATAAAAGAAATTATTTCAAAACGTAATGAAAAGTAGTGCATTAAGACGCATGTATTAATCAGGGTAACTCTCAGTGTTTCAATGTTTAGCATATTTCTTTAAAGATATTATTACATTTAAAAGACCTCCTGCCGTCTTTTAACATTGTCTTTATTTTTATATGTTAGACATGACTTTTGTCGGTTTATGCTGACTAATTTAAAACATATTGTCTTGTAAGTCCTGATGTACACTATTTAAAGATATAAAGGGAGAGGTGCAAGACATAGGGGTGAATGATGAATGGCAATGGATATGTAAATGAACTGTCAATTGGGAATTTATTCAGCTTTGTTTTTATTTATTATATTACTTTGTTTTAGGTTTTCGATATCTAAGCTCTGCTGTTCTTTAAATGTAAGTGATACTTTTTACTATGTGCAAGCGTCTTTATACTCTTGATCACTAAGCTAAAGTGAGGTGTGTTGCTCGTCTTAAGGGTTAAGGAATATTGAACATTAAAGAACCTGTGATTTCTTTTTTTAAAGAACTGACTTTAGACTGGCTCATTTACATATAAAGTGGTGCAGACAATGAGAGCCGGCACATGGATGTTACACCTCGGATATCCGTCATAGCTGCTTCTTCTGCATAAAGTCAAATGATCTGCTGTGAAAAAAATCAAACTTAATAGATAAATTAATGCAGTTATAATACCAACCATTATTTTCACTTCATGTACACAATTTCTAAATAAGAATTTGAAATGTTGTATATCTTTGTGACATAAGGTATTGCTCATTTGACTTGTAAAAAATAAAAGTTTTTTTCCATGTATTCCAGTCTGTGAAATGTACCAGTTATTTTAACAATAACCCTCAGACCTTTTACATTTAATTGAATATGCTATTCCATGCACACTTAATGTAAATAATATCCTACTTTTAAATGTTGATTGCTGTAATTGGCCCTTTCTAGTGTGTATTTGACAGATAGTCTTCAGATATCTCCCTGTCAATATGTGTGGCTGTTTTTACACTGCAGTACCAGAGTATCTCCACAAGATGGCGGCATAGCTCGACGCTGCCTCTGTGTCCCGGGTCGGGGCGTGTTGCTATTCGGGCTCTCCTTGTCAGACGGACGGAGGCCAAAAACAGTCGTCTCTTCAACATTCAGTGGACTAATGTATAAATCTATAGTAAATATGGATTTCGACGCTTTATTCAACGAGAAGACATTTCAGTTCTCGGGACTTCCAGGAGTTTACGGTATGTTGTCGAGTTGCTCGGTCAACAAAGTACGGAAAGCTAAAGCTAGGCGCATTAGTTTCTGTCAGCTGGTAACATTGTGTTCCTCAGAATACACTGACCGGGGACATTAGGTAACATAGCTGTGATTTAGTTAGATTAAATTGTTTCTTATTCCACCTGGAACAATGTGTCGTTTAAAAACATTCATAAAAAGACCAAGCTCTAAACGACAGCACTTTGTTAGCTACGGTCATTTTGCGCCTGTTGACAATCTATAGGCCTAGCGTTAGCTTAGCATACAGCTAATGTTAAACAATATGGCGTATGGGCCACACTTCCTGTAAACATGTGGGTCTAACGAGACCTGGATAAAGATAAATAAGATAAGATGTACTTTATTGATCCCAAATTGAGAAACGATTTCGTAACAGCAGCAGCAGGTTAAAATAAGGCTTTGCACATCATTTGAGAAATAAAAAGATTAGAAAGTAAACAAACATCAAATATAAACGTCTCTAAATAGACAATATAACAGAACTACAAAGTAAAATATATACTAGTTGACTGTGACGGAAACAAATCTGTAGACTTACTGTCAAATAAACACTACGAAGGGCCAATTACAGCTAACAAAATGTAAAAGTAGGATGTTATTTACTCTTAATGAGTGTTTTAATTAACTTTACTAATATTCTAATTTCTACCTGTTTAACGTTAGTTCCCCTAATCATTGCTTTTTGTCATGTCCATGCTGTTGTGTTGCAGTTCCTTCCTGGACACCAGAGGCTGACAGACAGAGTGAGGAAGCGCCTGTACTATGGTCTGGACAAAGACATCTCTTTAGATGCCCTCTCTTGCCCTGTTACAGGTGAGTTAAATATGAGCTTTTTAATACATAACTGACTGAGCTCCTCTCTAGCACACCTCCATAATAAGTACTTCCTGTGCAAGGGTTTGGCAGATTTTCTATAATCAATGTCTGTGAAGTTGTTGCGACATATACACAATACATTAAAAACTCAAATAGATTGTGATAGTACCAGAAGTGGAAGAAGTACCCGAAAGGATTCACTTTAAAAGTAGCAATACTACAGTGTAAAAATAAACCTCTGTAGTATTGCTGTAAAAGTAGCAATACTACAGTGTAAAAATATATGTGTATTTTTACACTGTAGCAACACTACAGTGTAAAATACTCAGCTACAGTTAAAGTATAGCATCCAATTATACTTAAAGTATCAAAGTACTCACAATGCGAATGGCCAACTAAGTACTATATATTATAATTATTGGTGCATTATGTGTTCGTCACTTCAATGTTCCACTAAAAGAAAGTGGGGATTATTTGATGGATCTACAACTAGGTAGCTTAATGTATATACTTTATATGTTTGTATTAAGAACCCAAATTGGCAAGTAACTAGTCACTAAATGGTGTAAAAACAGCCTCCATTTTGTTTTTTACTTAAGAACAATACTTCCATAAATGTGT
Organism: Pseudochaenichthys georgianus; assembly: GCF_902827115.2. Lineage (NCBI taxonomy): Eukaryota > Metazoa > Chordata > Actinopteri > Perciformes > Channichthyidae > Pseudochaenichthys > Pseudochaenichthys georgianus. The sequence continues at coordinate 9,699,197 of NC_047504.1, read as the reverse complement.
TAGTTATATTCCACACGGTTGTGTTAACTTTGTCTTCATACTCTCTGTGATGCCAGATATCGCTGTGGAAATCTTCCAGAAGTCTGCCCCAAGCCCCATCAGAAGCTCCAGAAGAAATATGCTGCACTGTTTCCAGGTTGTCCTTCTATGCCTCGATGGTGGCCTCGCTACAGGCAGTGAGTGTGGCCCTGCGCCAGTCAAACCTCGTAAAAAACGTTTCTATTTTCTGCTGCAGGGAAGCTTGCATCTCTCTCCGTGTGCCATGATGCTGGCTCTTGTTTACATTGAAAGGCTCCGACACAGAAACCCTGAATACCTCCAAAAGATCTCCTCCTCTGACCTCTTCCTGATCTCCATGGTATGTGTGTTGGGGTCATGGGTCAATCCAAATGTGTCACTGATATCTGGCATGGGCACTGCTCATTTCAGAATGGAGTTTAACACGTGCTGTCGTCATTCTACTTCTGTGATCTTGAATTCATCATGGAAATAATGCATTAACAAATCTCTCTGAATAAGATGGTTGCCAGCAAGTACCTGTATGACGAAGGAGAGGAGGAAGAGGTTTTCAACGACGAGTGGGGAGCAGCTGGGAAGTTGGACGTGAAAACGGTCAATAACCTGGAGATGAACTTCTTGAATGCCATCGTGAGTGTGTTGGCATTTCTACGTGGTGTGTCCTTACGTGTGGGTCAAGTTCTCCGTCTCAACCATTGTGTAATATCTTATAGGAGTGGAGCCTCTTCACGGAGCCAAATGACTTATTTGATATACTAAGTCAAGTGGAAACCAGGTTGGTAGTCTTCTCTTTCAACCTGCGCTACCGTTTTAACATTATACACAGTTTGTCTTGAGTCAAGCAATCCCACATGTAAAACAAAACGTGAGAAAGTAGATCTTTTGAAAGCACCGTTTCTCATGTAACCAGTATTTCTGTATCCGCAGCATTGCAGAGCGGCAGGGAATGAAGCGCGGCTGGTTCACCTACACCGACCTCTGTGTGCTTCTGGAACAATCCGCCTGGAGCCAAGCCCTCGCAGCCATCTGCCAGCACTTCACCAAGGTGGGGGGGAGTTTGTCTCAGCTGGGGTGATGTGTATGCTTGAGATGTTTCAGGTGTAATCCGTATCGATTCTATCTCCAGGTGTCCTGTATGCTCGGCCTGGTGTATCTGACCAGTGTTGCCGGGCTCATCGCCACCAGCGCCGTGCTGCACCAGCTCAGCCTCTCCAGGAGCGGACAGGCCCTGCGTCCAGCTGATATTATCCCAGACCTCAAGACCCCCGACCTCAATGAGAAAGCTTCTCCTGCAGCCCCGCGCCTCCCCTGTTGTGTTCTCGCTAACAAGAGTGAGAACCGTCAGACCGGAACACTTGGAAGCAACCCGGAAGAAGAGCACAGTCCACCACCTGTTACCTCCCAGACGTCAGTGTTGTGTCTCTGGGGGTCCCTCCTCGCCTCAATGGGTCACATACATCCTGAAACTGATCCTGGTCCTCCCCAGACCTGGTCTCCCGTCTCCTTCTTCTGTCCCGGCTGCCTGGCGTCCCTTCCTCGTCTCGAGTGCGGGCTTAGAAACACGTCGACAGTCTTTACTCACGGGCCCCTTGATAACCATGCGTCGTGGCTCCTCGGGGGGGCCGAGCCCGGTCTGAACTCTCGCCTGTTTCCCCCTCTACAGCTGGGACCCTGTCGTCCTGCAGAGACTATGCTGCCTGTCGATAAAGCTCAAGCCCTGCTCATGCCGGGGTAGTGACGGGGAACATGGCCGCCGTGGACCTGTGCTGACGGACTCTGGAAACGAAACCAGCATTCTACTCATGACGGTTTGACGTCAGGTTTTTGTTTACTTTTCCAGATCTAGAAGACGGGTGCAAAGGAGAGAGGTATGAGGCACAGTAGGAGTGGGGTGGTGGGAGTTCACTTACAGCATAGCACTGCAGAATACATTTGCCATAAGTAAAATGCCATAGTGTTCCCTTAGTTCTCTGCAACTGGTTTTAAATGCAGGAGGGTTTGTTTTTCATTGGCTGCAACCAAACTGTTTTGCTTAGCTTTTTAATATTGTTTGGAAGTTCCGATCTGCCAGATGGTGACCCAGGGCCTTTGTGACGGGTGCGGTGTTTTGAGTTATTACAGCTGAAATATTAAGGCTGCTTTTATACTAGGCAAGTTCATGGAAGTGTTCGGAGGTTTCGCATCTGAAAGTTGTTATTTTAAATTTGCTCCGTGAGAAGAAGGGATTAAAGCCGTTTACTTTTGCTTATCCATATTTGCCTCGTTTTACCATCTATTCGTCATGTATGCAACGGGAGCTTTACATCAAACACTGATTTTATAAACCAGATTTGACTTAGTTTGTAAAACAAATGGTCTCCCGTCTTTGTGAACTCTCCCCTTTTATTCAAGAGGAAGCGTCAAAGAAAGGAAAAGGACCATTTGATGCAACGTCTCCATACCTCAGTGTACCTTATTCTGGTCATTTATAGCGTGTAACCCTTCCATATTCTATATAGCAACAGGATGTCACACAACTTTAATGCCATGTGTAACAGGGTAACGTAGCCACGTTTAAGAGATTAGCCGACATGGGAAAAGTTTATACATACGATGGGTTTCATGCCGGGTGCTTCTGAAGATAACATCTTGAATAGAACGTTACAAGCTAGCAGAAGTGTTTCTCTGTTGATGCAGTCTGAACTTTGCACATCTGGCTCCATTTCCACTGCAAGAAGGCATTTCACTCCGCTATCACAGCAGTGTATTTTGAACACCGGGGGAAAATGTGAAGAATCCGTTTTGTTTTCATGTACAGTTATACACAGTCCCCAGGACATTCACTTTGTAATTGATACTTCGATAAAATCGCTCTGGACATCGGAATTTGATACAGCACGAAGTCCTTTAATTTTGTACATGGTGTCAAATGCAAATATTGTACAAATCTGTAGAAATAATAAAGAATGCATTTCTTTGGGACATTTGTGAATCATCTTTTAACGACAGTGAGATCACAAGAGACGACATTTCAAGGATTACTCGTATGCCAGAAGCTCCATCTTGGGTGTGCCACGCTCTGCTTCAGCCAGTACAAGGTGGCACATTTTGGGATATGGGATGACAGGCGGCAGGCCAATGCATTCCTGATGTGTCGTCGGCCCTCCCCCTTGAGCCTGTGCCATGTTATTGTGCCCCTCCCATCCACCCCGGAAACAGACCACTTGAGAGTTCCTAATATAGACCCGACTGCTTTGAAGGAAAGGGTAACAAACCGACCGGAGCCGCCAGCCGTTGACGCTTCGCTGCTTTGACTTCAACTTTTTCATGGAAACACAACAGCAATATGGAGCCTACCTCACAGGTGAGATACTCGGAGTGTTTGTGGTGTTATTAAAACAAGGGAAACTATTCTGTCAGTCTTTTGAATGTTTGAACTCTGTTGTAGGTGTCACTCCCAGAAAAGGAAGTAAAGAAACAAGGTAGGATTACACCCATGTGTGTTTCCATGTTGTCTGCACACATGCATATGGATCATGCTGTTGGTAGCCATGTGTGTCCATGTTCAGATCAGGACTTTCGATGTGTGCTTTCTCGCAGAGGCTCACGGCACAGTCTACATGAATTTCATGAAAAGTCACAGCTGCTACGATGCCATTCCAACCAGCTGCAAACTGGTCATATTTGATACCAAACTACAAGTAAGAAGATTTTGAACATGCTGACATACATAGGAGCTTACATCCTCCCTCTGAGCGTGTGAATGTGTGACTTCCACAGGTGAAGAAGGCCTTCTATGCACTGGTGGCAAACGGCTTGAGGGCGGCACCGTTATGGGACAGCGAGTTACAGAGATTTGTGGGTAAGACGAGGACGAATTGCGAAGTATAGGTCTGTGGGAATTGAAACATAAATCCTTTCGTCTCACAGGTATGCTGACCATTACAGATTTCATCAACATCCTGCATTGCTATTACAAGTCGCCCTTGGTGAGCATGGATTTGAAACACCGTGAATATCATAACATTTGAATGAACAACGTTTTACAGTATGTTTAGTTCTATATTTGACCTTCTTGAGGTGTGGTGAGTGACTCGTATCCTGACTTCTGGGTTTCCCTTTTGAAGGTTCAAATGTACGAGCTGGAGAGCCACAAGATCGAGACATGGAGAGGTGATTCATTTCAAAGTAAATCACCACGACTCAGTGATGCGTCTGCACACCGTCTCTGTAAATCCACAGCGCTCTCTCTTTACTCTTCTGTCTAGATGTCCACTTGCAGTGTTTCAATCGCTTCCTCATTCACACCACTCCAGAAGCCAGGTGATAGCCAGATCCTTGAAACTATTGTAATGCTCTTGGTTCTCGATGAATGTCAAATGTATCTACGCTTTTCCTCTTAGTCTCTTTGATGCCATCTATTCGTTACTGAAGAATAAGATCCACAGGCTGCCGGTCATCGACCCAGTGTCTGGAAATGTCTTGCACATCCTCACCCACAAGAGAATCCTCAAGTTCCTCCATATATTTGTGAGCGAGCACATGATTTGTACTTACATTAAACCTGGTTTATGTATTTGTTGCATGCATTCATTCTCTTCTTCTATGGTGTTTTAGGGGAAAACGGTTCCAAAGCCTGCTTTCATTGGAAGGCAGATCCAGGAGCTGAGGATCGGGACATTCACTAACATCGCCACCGTTCAGCAAAGTGCCACGCTGTTCGATGCCCTCTCCATTTTTGTGGAGAGACGGGTGTCTGCACTACCTGTGGTGGATGAACAAGGTATTATAGGGCTTTATTTATTTGTATAACTCGGTCGTAGAGTTAAATACATTAAGGCAATCCTGAACAGCTGTCAACATTTTGTTTCTCAGGCAGAGTGGTGTCTCTCTACTCGAGATTTGATGTGATTGTAAGTAATCCGACAGCTCTATATCTGATCTCAAAGTGCAATACCCTAAAGTGTACTATCTTTAAATATCGTATCATTGTTTGCTGACATTTTGTTTACTCCGTGGCAGAATATAGCAGCCCAGAAGATGTACAACAACCTGGACATGCCGATGCACGAGGTTGTTCGCAGGCGCTCGTGTTTTGTTGAAGGAGTGATTAAATGCTACCCTTATGAAACCTTGGAAATCATCCTCGATCGTATCGTCAAAACTGAGGTAGATATTATCTTCAAAAGACTGTTCTGAAATATTTATCATGAAATAAAAAATAATGAATTCCCATCCTAACCCCAGGTCCATCGGCTGGTTCTGGTGGATAGGTCTGACGTGGTGAGGGGCATTATCTCTCTGTCCGACCTGCTTCAGGCCATGGTGCTCTCCCCTGCAGGTATTAATGCCCTTTACTCCTAGCACCAGGGGCCAGAGGGGCCGCTCTCCCCTTTACCAGCTGTGTAGACTTGAGACCTGGAAGCGTATCCAGCCAGGTAAGCTCTCGAGCCTTTTACCCAAACCAACCCCCCCTTTTATACTGTTGCCTTACACGCATCCAGAAGCCTTTACCACTGCTTTTATTGTTAATGAATAGAACATCTAATGGTGCTTTTACATCCGCTCCAAACACAGACATGCATGTGCTCTGACTCCACCCCCCCCAGCTGTCTGACTGATGCCTTGCAAGCAAATATCATTTTTCAGGAAACCCACAGAAATGGCTTTTGCTCATTTCTTTCAGAAATCTGTGTGACTGAAATGAGAGATCACATGGGACGATGAACTGTTGTTTACACAAAGATTTATTTCATGATCTGTGTGCTGTGTTCAGGTAACAACAAAGGACAGTGAGCTGACCTTGATACTACGACTAGGTCTCCAGCATGATGTCAATTGTGGCTGCATTTGATCAAATTGATCAATATGTTTTTATTTCTGTAATAAACATTTGTATCAAACTTGCTGTTGTGCCTTTTCTATTCATATACAATGAGTAATAGGTATTGCAGAAGGAAAAGTAGCTGCAGCAGAAGTGATAGGGTGTGCTTGTTAAGGAGAGCTTTTGCAGTTTTGAAGTGTCCTAACCTTTAGGCCATATTTCATGCAGCTCTATCTCTAACCTCACAGTGGTGCACTTGGGCTATGCTTCTCGGTGGCTTTAGCCCGTTCCGTCTCAGTAAACAAGGAAACACGTGACTATGTTTTGTTTTTTTCTCGTCCGTGACGGGCCTTTTGATCCGTCCGCCCATCTGTGCCATTGGTCCATCAAGGTTCCAGAAATAATCAATGATAAGGCCGGAAATTAACATAGCCTTCAAAATAAAGTAAGCGTGCCTGACATCAAGTCTGTACTTCAAGTTCTAATGAGAATGTTACTGAATGTGATATTTGGTAATAATATGTAAATAATACAATTTAAATAATGTGTTTACATTGACAAAATACATCTATTTTCACGATATTCAGGTTGGTGATATGTGAACCAGGTTAGGCAACCGGTTTTATTTTGAAAGTCAAAACCGGATGTTTCAATATTTCTTAAAGAATGTCACACTTGACGCTGTTCTTTCCACATACCCCGTGATAGCCCAACAACATAACAAAGTGGGGGAACATGGCGAGTGGAGAGGAGGCCAGAAGACGCCCCTCGGTTACCTCCTCCTCGGTCGGCCTTGAGTCTCTGTTCGCTGCCGGGACTTCGGAGCAGATCTGCGGGGACGCGAGCCCAGAGCTGGTCCTCCTGCGGGAGAGACTCCAGGGCTGGCTCCAGCAGTACGAGCCCATCCTGCTATGGGTGCAGCGGCTACTGGTGTGGGAGAGGCCGCTGTGCAGCATCTGTGTCGCCTTGACACTCAACACGTTGTTCTGGTAACCATCCGAGCTTAGTCACGTGTTCACCTTTTTGTGACATCTCAATAATGTTGCGTTGAGTTAGCTGCGAGAAGATTGGTCAAAATAAGCTAATCCCACGTCTTTAGCATAATGCTAACGCAGTTTGCAAAACAGTTTGAAATGTATTTTCAGCTAGGAAAATTGAGCGTCATGCATTACACACTGTCAGGTAAAACACTATTGTGCAGACAGAATTGATAACAGGAGTTATTTTGAGGTGTTACACAGCCTAATCCTAACAAGCACTCATGTCATGCTCGCTGGCCCAGGCCCTGGTCACCAGCTGACAGTGACAGTTTACCAATAGATGCCTTTATTGACTTTAACTTGGTGACATGATATGATTTATTTGCTGAACATCACCCAGACTGTGTGTGTGTCTCCACAGGCTGCTGTCATCCACCTCCCTGCGGCCTCTGTTCCTGCTGAGTGTGTCCCTGATGGGACTCATGCTGCTGGAGAGATGGAAGCCCAAGATGCCCATCATTACCAGTAAGCTCTTTATGTAACTTGAATGATAATCTCCCAATCCCATTCACAACCACTGGTTGATATTTAACAACATAAATATGTTATCAAATACAAACACTACATACACTTTTTATGCTGCAACGAAGCACAAACCTCCGAAAGAAATTTGGTAGAACCTGTTCACTCCTTAAGGCTCTGTAATAGTCTTGAAAAGCTTGTTTACGATCAGCTGCTAATTGTGTGTTTTCTCCCACTGCAGTTCAACATGCCGAGCCTCCCCCTGTAAGGTGTGTAGTATGTACATGATAAACACATTACTTGTATTGTAGTTAAGCTACCAGTCATGTTTAGTCTGTTATATTGGTGTTCATCTGTGTCAATACAATAACATGGAAACATGCATTAGCTCTGCAAGCATTAAAGTACCGTCTGAAGCCCTTTAAGTACAGCTTTGTGTTTTTTTCAAATGTTGTTTCCTGTGTGTATTGTTGTTTGTGTGCAGCCACACGATGAGTGTGGAGCAGCACCTGCTCAGTGTCCCTGAGCTCAGCCACCACCTGGCGGAGGGCTTCCTGACCTACCGCCTGTACCTGCAGGAGACGCTGCAGTACAAACAGCAGAACCATGGCAAGGTACACCCTGTTGACACCTATTGTCACATGTTCTCCAAGTGTTTGTATTCTTGGTTAATAAATGCAAATTCACATAAATCTACAAGGCATGGTGCAATCTGTCTGCGCTGCAGTTACCAGACGTCCTCTTCCATCCAACACACACACACCTGCACACATGCCATGTTTCACTTCCTTAGTTTACCCCGTGCTGCTTTTCAAATGTAAAAAACCGAATTTGCTTCCTTACTCTGTTTCCCAGTTCTGTGGGATGATGTGCAGCAGCTGTTTTGTCCTCGCTGTGGTTGGACATTATGTACCTGGAATCATGATCTCCTATATTATTGGTGAGTCTCTAATGGACATAAAGCAACTCTTGTGCTCCAGCCCTTCATGTACACTGGACTGTGTGTGTGTGATAATAGATAAGGATACCATTCCCCTGTGGTTTGGCCTTCCCTGTTAATGTGTGTGATAAATATCAGGTATCCTATGGCAACCCAATCTTCTATCTAATAGGTCGTTCTTTAATATTTGTAGTGAGAGGATATTTTATTCAAATCAGCTGCTAAATCTTCACCTTTAGATAACACAGCTTGATCTTCACTGCATAGTTAGCCGTTGTGTTTGCATGCCCCTGTGAATGTGCAGCGTTTTGCTTTGATACCCATGAAGGAAGAGGCCGTCTAAATATTTTGTCTGCACCTGTTCAGTGCTGAGCGTGCTGTTATGGCCGCTGGTGGTGTACCATGAACTGATCCAGAGGATGTACACGGGCCTGGAGCCGATCTTCATGAAACTGGACTACAGCATGAAGGGAGAAACGGAGCACCGCAAGCACGACAAGAGGAGTGAGTGCCACCCTGACGCTTTAGATTAAGGGCCTAACTCGCCGTGCACTACTACAAATTAAAAACCCTGCAGCTATTGAAAAGCATGCTTGTATTTCAGGATTCAAGCATGCGAGGAGGAAGTTATACTGATATACTTGATAAAGAAGGCGTGGATGGAGAATACTATTTTTGAAAACGAAATCTTGGACGTCTTTTCATTCATGCTAATTTTCCTTGACTGCAAAGGGGTGTTAGATTTGAATGATATGGTTTTAAAAAGTCCTGACTGAAACGCGTTGAGATCTATTTAAAAATGTCGATGTGTGTTTTTTAACAGAGGTGAAGAAGGAGGGCGAGGAAGGGGACGAGCCGAGAGCTGAGACGGAGAGCGAGAGTGAGGAGGAGCTGTCCTGCTTCGCCACCACGGTACGGAGACACACCTGCAGACTGTACTCGCATTACACGTGGAGCAGGCTGGGGGAAGGGGTGTGTCGGATTAACAGAAGCAGTAATAGTGTGGAAAGCAGGTTATGCTAATAAAGCTCTGCAGTGTTGTGAAGTAAATGGCTTCAAGCAATATATTTCAAGTACTACCACATTCCATTCATTTCAGCGCGGACTCTGTTTCATTCAAGCACTGTGGTGTCAGGTGTTCAGTCACTAAGCTGCGTCTGTGGAATGAGAGATTTGAACAATAATGAGGGTTATCTGACAGGTCTCCAGCACGGCAGATTTACATAAAGCCTCGCTTATATTCACCCTTTTATTGTTTTCATCTCAAGGGTTCAGTAAGTGCAATTATGAGAAGGATAACGATGCGTTTGTGTTATAGCGCTGGGTACTTTGTGTTGGTCAGGTGGATGCCAAGACCACCGCTCTGGCGATGGCCATCACAGACTCCGAGCTGTCAGACGAGGAGGCGTCCATCCTGGAGAGTGGGGGCTTCTCCGTGTCCAGAGCCACCACTCCTCAACTCGCGGACCTCTCTGAAGGTAAAGGATGCTCATCTCAATATCTCTTTATGCCCAAACTATGCCCTTTGTCATTCTGGGTAATTACCGGATGTTCACATGTTGTCCTTTCACTGTCATTTCCAACCGTACACGCCTTGCTCCATCTCATCTCTCCCACAGATCAGGACCAGCAGAGTGTACACAGCGACCCGGAGGAGGCCTACATGAGGGACCTCCCCGAGTTCCCCTCAGTGGAGGAGTTCCCGTCCATGGAGCTCCACTTCCCTCTGCGGGGCAGCGGTCAGGGAGACGGAGCCCAGGCCGGTGCTCTGCCAGAGGGGGAGCTGCTGAGCCCCATCAGCCTCCTCATCCAGCACCTCGCTTCTCCGCTCCACTTTGTGAACACGCACTTCAACGGCCACGCTGTACCACCCGGGGGCGAGGGAGGGGAGGCAGCGGGGAGACAGGCGGGAGACGGGAAGGAAGATGCGGTTACCCAGGATGCACAGCAGTCGTTGGAGGCACTGAGCGAGGAGATCGTGAGCACGGCCATCTCCACCGTGGTGCAGAACACTCTGTCGGCCCTGCTGCGCTCCAGCGACGACCCCTCCCTGGCTGAGTTCCTCCCCACTGAAACCCCCCCGGGCCCTCTGGAGACCCCCACCACCGAGATCACTACAGTAGGGGCCGGCGAGGTCATGGACGAAGTGGCGGAAAGCGGCGCCGGCGAGGTCCTGGACGAAGCGGCGGAAAGCGGGGAGGACGTCCCCGACGACACACCGGTTCCCACCGAAGAAGAGGACTTTGAGCTTCTGGACCAAAGTGAACTGGAGCAGTATGACGAGGGGCTGGACCTCACCTCTGACAGACAGGCGGGGGGGTGGTGAGGCCCCTCTGTCTCCTCAGGAGCCACCACAGTCATAGCTTCCCTGTTGCCTCACCCCCTTGTGTTTTTGTTTTTATTTGTACGTTAGACCTACATTATCTTCACACATACTGCTATATACAAAGCATTTATCAAAGTCAGCCGTTGCATACTGTCGGTCGCTGATAGGGGGAACATGTGCAGATTACAAGGGTCTGTTCAGCCTCGCTTTAAAACTGGCTCTAAACCACAGACATCATTATTTTCAGGGGTTGCAATGTATTTGAAATCTGGATTTGGTTCATCTCACATTGAAATCTGCTTGATTGAAAAAGCTGGTACATTTCTTCCCGTCAGAATAATGATGCCTTTTATTTCCCCCCTTGGCTAAGAGCGTAACCCTTCCACCTTGTTTTCATTCAGATGTTAGTCAGATGGGTCTACGGAGAGTTGTTGGATTATATAACTAATAATATATGCTATAAATTATTTAATTTAACGGTAAGTCGGTTTATTGTTAAGCTCAGGGGGAGTTTAAAACTAATTAAATCCCCTAAATTGCCCATAATGATTGTACGATATAATGTATTCCCGGAGTTAGAGTAGTGGAACAATAGTCCTTCACCTTATCCTCGCCTCCAAGGTTAGATTTCTGACAGAAGCACTCAGTCATTAGCGGTCTTTCACTTGTTGCCTGGAAATGGAAACCTTGACATTGTTGGATGTTGAACAGTAGTAGATCTTTACCCGTACACATAAGTGACTTTGTGGCACGATAAAAGAAATGTTCCTCTTATCAATAGAGTCCATCCATACGTAATTGACTTTACTCTTGATTTACAACTCTATTGATTGAAGTGTTGTTATAAAAGCCCCCACTTTCTTTCCCTTGTCAAGTCATCACTGGGATATGTATATTTACCAAATAACCTCCAAGTGCATGTCCGTGCATCGCGCACGTGTTAACCATGATCATGATTTAAGGCACATTTTTAAAGGATTATTGGAGCAGATTCTTTTCTTTGAGGGACATTGCAATTTAAAATGTTAGAAAATGACGAAAGAAATCCAGCACTATGCTCGACTGTATCAAGAGGCCGCGGTTTTGCTTTTTGTAAACCACTCAGCAAATTGAACATGGCAGAATGTGTGTCCATTTCCCGACTTGTCGCAGCACTGTATTTCTACTAACCCGTCCTTTTTCAGTCGATGCCTCCTTGTGTATAGTGTAGACATGCTAAAAAGGAACGTGTATATTCTGCATGTAAAAACAGCGCTCTGTTCAAGTTCTCCTTGTCGACTGACAAAGTATTGCACAATGTGTGAGGAAAGAAAAATCAATTTGAATGTTTCCGGTTAAAAGAGCCCATTAAATCTAGTTTGTTTATATTTCATTACGAAACAAAGGGGAAGTCTCCAACGGTAAAGGCCAGGGATCACATCAGATTTAGGATATTAACAGACTAGTTTATGTATTGTAGTCGTGTGTTTTATGCTTAAAAATATCGCTTCTTGAACTATAAAAAAGGCACTTATTGAAATGTACAATTAAAGAAAAAGGAATATATTTTCTAATTTCTCCTTTTCCATAAAGTACTCAGTTTGGTCTTTTACATCTGAAAATATAACGGGCGGGTTTCACGAAGCGGAAAACACTTTATTGTCATGAAACTGGTCAAATAAAACTGCAACACCACATGTGAAAGTTTGAGAATAAAAGAACAAACTGAAACAAAAATAAGATGTGGCAGTGAGATTCTTCTGGATTACTTCATGTTTTAATCGTCCATCAACTCTTGTTTATGTATCGCAACCGATCAGTTCTTTTTCCTGGGGAAGAAAAACCTGTTAGAATTTGTTTTAAACACCATGATATGTCAGATTGTGAGCACCATTGTTCATTTGTGTGTAATTTCACACACCTGCCGGAGTTCACTCGCCGCAATCTCAAGTCTCTTCTTCAAATTGTCTTCACGTGTCACATCAGACAGCACGGACCACTTCCTGTCTGTGAAAATGACCGGGACTGAGAGGACGATGCCATCCGGGAGATTATAGTCACCTACAAGCATGCAAAGAAGATGAGTTCAAACACAAGAAGGATCAGCCAACATCAATGTCTGAGATGATTGTATCCTCACCTGGGCAAAGCACTCCCAAAGAGAAGATCTCATCTGGACCACAAATGCCATTCCACGCCTTGAGGACCTCGAGGATCCCATTAGCGAGCGACATGGGAGCAGCACGGCAGGTCTTTGAAGCCACAGCTGCACGCTGACAACGCACCAACTCCTGGAAGTCGGTTTCCAACCATTTCCTGGAAGAGAGAAGGAGATTAATCACTTGTGTGGGGACGTTTCAACTGTACATTGAACTGAATCCCCTGCAGGGTACGGTTGGCGGTTTTGCCATTTCATATAATTTACTTTTAATTATGACACACCTTTCTTGGAGGATGTTTTTGGCTGGTTGGGAAAAGTAAGCTGGTCCTTTGATTGGCCCATCATAGTTGAACACCTTTGCTCTCTGGAGGTCAATATAGAAACTGCCGCTGATGTTTCCCCACACAATGACGTGTGTGACATCTACAGCAGAAGAGAGGGATCATTAGCTTAAGAAGGTGATGTATTTAAAATACCTACAGAGGGAGAATTCCATACCTGACGGCCTCACTTTCAGCTTCCTTGCGATGATGGCCCTCGCTTCATTCTCCAACTGAGTTGCCACGGTGACAAATTGGTTGCTGTCAATCACGTTTACGTTGTCCAGAAGCAGTGAGCATCTCAGGTTGACAAAGGAGTCCCCAGACACGATGACCTTTACCTCCCGGTTGGCCCGTGTGTCAATCAGCTGTCCATACTCTCTGTATCTGTCTGAGATTCTCTTCACCTTCTTCTTCGTTTCCTCCTCATCTTCTGTATCACTGTCATCAGACCAACACTCATCCTGAAGTAGAATGACATCAGCTTCTTTAAAGGCCTGTTCCAGATCTGTGTGAATGGTCACCTGTGAATGAATACAGTTAGATGGCTTTGTTTTCCTTCTGATTAGGTTTAAAAATAGTCTCCAAAAAGAAGCATACTTGATATAGCAGAGGGAGTGCCAGGTTCTCCGTCTCCATCCTAAGCCACTGAAGTTGCTCCTCTTTCCCCTCCAGGTTTAAAAGGTGGAGGCTGATAGCTGAAGTGTTGGGGAACACCTCAGCAGAGAGCAGGTTGGGGATCAGGAAGTGGCCGGTTGGGCTGAGAGCGCTGGAAATACCCAATCTGTCAGCGGACTCTTACATTTTTTTTTCAACTTTTTTATTTTTATTTTCAAACCAACCCACCTGCTGAGCCATATGTGGAGGGGTTTAATAAGACTGACACGATGTTGCTCCTCTACGATTGAGTTCATCTTGGTTTCCAGATTCTCTGATGCAACACTCAGCATGATATCTGTAGGCATATCTGATGTGACACTGTAATAGTCCTGGACAACAAGGAATGACAAAAATAACGGCAGACCTAAACCTAATCCAAGCCATTTGTTATACATATTTCTCACAGTTTAAAGAACATATAAGGAAGTCATTAATGGGGACAGAAATGATGCAGCATAAGAGGATTTTGAAGGGTATACCTGACAATGCTCTAGGAAGTCACTAAACCCCCCTAAAAGCATCGCTTTCCCCCCTTGGTCCACCAGCTCCCTCCAAACCAAAGGGGACTGCTCGTGTTTCCAGCCATTTCTTGTGCAGGTGTCCTCGAGCCATTCCTATCGAGAGACAAGTGGTAGGAAACAGGATAATTATACTGATGATTTGTAAGTCAAAGAGACTTAATATAGTTTAAAAATAAGTAATATTACCTTCCATGCATGTGGAAGGACTGAGATCTTGTGGATCCTGAAGTTTGGCAGACATCTCTGCAGACTGTCTGCTAATAGTTCCGCTTTGGCGTAATGTGGGCAGTCAGTTTTGCCTGAAGAGATAACAAGTGTAGCAGTTATATGTTTTATATTCTACATCAACACGTTAAAAGAAAATGAGTTAGATCACACTTTACCAGCGAGCACAAATTTAGCCATTGCATCCCGGTTGGCGTCGGTTGCTAGGAAACTGTGGGTGTAGCGCTTATTTGAGTCCGTGTAGGATGCGCTGCAAACAAACATAAAACCAGGGTCTGTTATTGTGATGAATAGGAAGCCTATCATTAAACATGTACACCATTTAGTGGTATAAAGCGTGATACATATTGTACTTGACACGTTGTATATTTACAATGACCATTTTTTACTATATTGTGACAGTTCGTGCTGAACCGGGTTCACAGGGGGACTTAATATGGCAGCGCACACAGCACGGAGCAGCGCATGGGAGTGCTAGCAGACATTAGTATCGGTTTAGTGTAATGTAGCCCTGTGTCCCTTAGTTTAACACATTTCAACTCAAATTTAACATGTTTTAGCAAGTGCCGTGTGTTTCTTTGTGACAGTTACTTGTATGTTGGAGTAATAAGGTATGGTGTGTCACTTTGCTAACATTAGATAATGTGAGCTAGCCAGTGTTTTTGGAGGAGCCAGTCCGTTGACCTTGTGTTTATCTTCAGTCATAGTACTTTGTAATGCTTCATTTTTACTAATTACTTATTTGAGGTAACCGTCTATGTGGCCAATAATGTAAATAAAGTGTTGACTGAAGCTAATTTAGAAATAAATGCCATACTTTTTACATTTTACTCAAATTGCTAGCTAAATACCTGATTGAGATGTTTCCTTCACATAGGCAGTACGTACATTAAGGACGCAAGGACTCTTTCTATCTCGTCCCCTAAGCCATTACAGTACAATGTCTGCCTGGGTGACAAAAGAGGTAATGAGATGGGGATGCTTTTGCAGCCGCAGGTCTCTATGGCAACAGAGCAATCTAATGGGGAAGAAATCACCCAAATACACATCTTTCCCCAGTCAGCAGTTAGCACACATATGGGGCACAAAGCACCATCAGACATGCCTGGAAAGCAACCGTGTGAGTTCAGTGAGGTTCTACTCAAAGGGGACGATTCACAGTGAGGTCCTGGAAGAGAAGGAGCCTCTTTCCTCTCCCCTGGCAAAGTCTTCGCTGCCCGATGAGAACCAATCTGAAGAGACAGCCCCAAAGAAGACACAGTGGACTTCATCTTTAATGGACCGCCTGCAAAGCTGTGGCTCCCCGTCAGACGTGTTGGAGCTCACCTCCGAACGTGCACTCACGTTTAAGCAGATCAGCTCGTGCCTGTGCCACATCTGGTTCAGTACTAAGAAGATGTCGACTGATAACCAGCGCTACGAGCTGCAGCTCATGTTCGAGCATCCTGGTTTTGATGTGCTGCTGCAACAAGCCATGACGAGTGTGGGGCGAATGAGCAATGGAGACGTGGCTTATTCTCTCCTGAGTATGGTCAACATTGGGGTTCCTCAGGACAGCCGTGTGATCCAGACTTTTCTCAGAAACTGCCAGGTAGTTTGCGAAAGATTGACCATCAAGGAAATGTAATTTTCCATTTGGAAATGTTTTTGTTTTTAACCCAAGTTAATGTTATTGTCCACTAACAGGAGAATCTGAATGACATGGATGAGAGGAGCTTGTCCATCTTGGCCTCCTGTCTGCGAAACCTGGAGCCCAGCAACAACGCTGACGCACTGAAGGACGGCTTGAGGTCAGGATTGTGTTGTTGTTGTTAGGAAGACCCCGTGAGATATTTATATGACAACTTTTTTTTCAGATTTGGAAACATCTTCGTTTTGTTGTGGCTGTGTCCTAGGATGGTGGTTGAGGCCCGTCTTCCCGAGATCAAGAACGTAAAGGCTCTGCAGAATATGATGCGCATGTTGGGCAAAGACGCCCCAATGGGCCTCAAGCGCAAATTCGAGGTTGGTTTATGAGTCCTGGTTTTAACCATATTTAGTGTTTAGACCCTGATTTATTTGATTCTAAATTTCTCGAAGTTTATAATTGTGCAGAAATGTCCTTGACTATTTATTATTAGATAGTTATTATCTAATAACAGCTATCTCATTGAAATATCATAATATTTATAAACTACAGGGCATGACCAAGAAATGTCTTGTATTTCACCGTCTCGGTAACCGAATGCATTCCCCATTGACTCGCTCTGTCCCCTGCTTCCTCCAGGAGAAGGCCTTATCAATGTCGAATCGCTTCAGCCTTCTAGACTCCCAGCACATAATCACCGCGATGGCCTCAATGAAGTTCCACTCCAAACCACTGCTGGACATCTGCTGTAAGATAATTCAAGGTAAACACGGCTCTGAATTCTAGTCTATAAATGAAATCAGAAGTATTTCCTCATTGTCTGATTAACCTGCTAATCCCTCCTTTGGTAGAAAACATCAATGGGATCCCCTTCAACCAGCTGTTTGAAACCATGCAGTCGTGCAGGCAGCTGCAATACAGAGACTTGGAGCTGCTCACTGACTTGTCAGAACACGCCGCCTCTATGATCGACATATGGACTAAAAAACAGGTGCTGCAACAGAACCCTCGTAAAATCTCAATAATACAAACGGCTAAGCAAGAATCTATCTTTACAGGGTTCTGACGGTCATTAAAAACCTGGACATTCTAAATGCTAGTTCCAGGACCTGGAAAAGTCATGGAAACGTAACTAAAGTTGCATCAATTATAATTTATATTTTATCTAATCGCCGAAATAGTAATACTATAATGATAATAAATACTGTATAGTAATGAAACGTAAAATGGCTTTTAACTGACGAGGTATTTTGCTGGTGAGATTTTTTAATTAGTAGCTGTAGAAGCTAGTAAGCCTACTATTGGATTTGTTTTAGATAGGCACAACATGTGTCAGACCTTATTTTCCTGTTCCATGTTTCAGTGGTACCGCTGAGTAATTTTTTTAGGTCATGGAGAAGTCATTGAAAATCATTGGTGAAAAGTGTGTGAACCCTGTCTTTAAGTGTCTTTAAAAGTGTCTCCCTGTCTGTTCAGGTGGTCCTCTTCCTGTCTGTGTGTGAGAGGCTCGCCTTCTGTCCCACCGCAGTAATGGAGGCATTCGCTGGAAAAGTGATAGAAAATCCCAAAGTTCTGACACTGAAGGACCTGCTCTGCGTGGTCAAGGTTTACTCCACTCTCAACTACGATCTGCAGCACAGGAGACAGCAGTAGGTCACTCGCATGGCTTCAAATGATACTCAGACACAGGCCCTACAATTCATATGTAGCAGTAGATATACCTTTTTTTATTAAACAAATATTATTTATTTAGAATTTCTTTGTTTGTGAGCATGGATTATTATAATAAATATAAATTATCATCTACAAAATAACCTGACTCATACTGCATCATATTGGCAAGTTTTTGTATAAAGTCTGGTTTAAAACATTTCTTAATGCATCATTTAAATGACAATTGGTTTTCCTTTTTGCTGTGGCAGGTTCCTGGATAGTCTGATGCCGGCTCTGGTCTCCTATCTGCCCAAGATGTCCAGCTTTGAGTTGTTGAAGGTGGTCTACCATCTGTGTCTACTGGGCCACTTCCCCTCTGCACTCCTGGAGCCCCTCCTGCAGAGCAGCACACTGGAGAAGTTTAAATCCACAGGTAAGACAAACACAATCTGTTTTTTGTATTCCCCCCCACACTTGGACCTTTTGGACTTCATTTATCTGATTATTTTTCTCCTCAGATCCCAAATATCTCGTCAACCAGGAGAGGATGTTTCAGACGGTGAACTTGTGCCTCCATCTTGAGCATCCTGTGCTCCCTCAGCCCCTGACGGTGCCCCCCACTGTCCTGGGAGCCCCCGTCCTGGAGAGTCGAGCTGTGATCCCGGAGCTCTCGCAGTGCCTGCAGAGCATGATGGAGGACCAGGCGAACACCACTCTGCAGGAGAGGGTGCTGCTGTTGGGCTTCTACTTCATAGGTAAACACTATCTGGAGTACTTCTTTATTTGCCTTGCTCCACTTGCTAAGATAACTGAAGTATTCCGCTTGTGACTCGTAGATGGAGTGATAACCAAACCTCTGCCGTCTGAGACTGATAGCGGCGGTGCAGAGAGCAGACCGAGGTAAGCTCAGTCTGCAGGAGATAACAGCTGACTCTTACACACGTCTTCGTCGGTATTTTCTTTTTGATCTATCGTGATTATGTGAGGTCGTCGGGACGAAGGGTGGAGAGGATGTTCAGCCGCTCTTTTTGTCAGTCGGGCAAATCTGATTCCACAACCTTTTTTACAGATGCTTTGATATCATTTTGAACTCATAGGATATTCAGGTACACCCTTTAGTCACTTGCTTTCACTGAGGAACACAGGCTGGTAACAACCTAAGACATGGTTGAAAATGATGTGTTAAAAGGCTTATCCAGCAACTACCAACAGCTAAACAAATACAACTTCCATGTGTCTTTAAAAACGCTTTTTTAATTTGAAACCAAGACAAAAAAACCTATTAAAAAATCAAAGAAATGTAATAACTCCACTGTGTAAAGGTTAGTAGGTCTTTTAACCAAACACCGCTTTCCCCCGTCCTAGGATTGCAGTCCTTTTCCCAGCACCCTCTAGTTTCTGCTTTGGCACGTCCCATCCCCGCGGCACTCTGGCGCTCAAGATGCGCCACCTGAAGACCCTCGGATATGACCCTGTCTGGGTGAGACTGAGAGACGATTACACTTTGCCTCTGTCTTTCTAAGGATCGAGTTTAAACTGTTACTTTAAGTGTCAGAATAATATTGATTTCTTAATTTCCTGTAGCCTCTTAAATGAAACCTTCCTTCACCCACAGGTCCTCGTTGGACAATCGCTTGCTAACATTTGATCAGAAGACAAATTATACTTGACGAAGTTAGAGTAACACAATGTGCTTTGTCCTCCTCCTGTCCTCCAGGTGACGGAGCGGGAGCTGCAGTCTACGCCCGAGGAAAAGAGGACGGATTTCCTCAGGGGTCGGATCTTTCCAGAACACAGATCACAAGCTGAAGTGGAGAAACTAAACACGAACCAGGAGGCACGAACTGTGCAATCATCATGAACACACAGGTTGTGGTTTGCTATTTATAGCTTTGTATAGAATGAGGACGAGAAACAAATAAAGTATTGTGATAAATGTGCTCTGGTTTGGGCGTGTTTTCTTTTCTAAGGATGAAAAATCTGCATCTCATTTGGGGTTAATCATCCGTCTGCAATTTGCTCAAACCTAACAGAAACAACATGGTGGCGGTTGATGAGTAAGCTGCTGAATGAAACCCATAAAGATCCGTGTGCTCGCACAGAAACTGCAAGGTGAGCAGTGTCAAGGTAGTTCCTTTGAAGCACACAGGAAACCGTGCACATTGTTATCGTTTGCCTCTCCTTATAAACTCGATGTTCCTCAGAATGAGCGTGGAAAGAGATTCACACCAGAGTTTGTAGAATGTTTTATTATTTATTTCGAAATTGTGGTCACTCGTGATTCACCTCACGGGATATGCAAATGAGGTCAAATCCCCTCATTCAGACACGGATCTGTTTCGACCACAGAGGGGTTCCTGCAGCGGGAACAGAAGAGACGGTGAACGCTGCCTAAGATTTGTATTCTTTAAAAAAACTGATGTATAGAGAAAGAACGATGAACTTAACAAAACCTCGCTCAGGATATTTTTCTGAGCTACTTCACGGACACCTGTGTTTCTATATGTACACTAACAGGGGTAACGTTAGCTGAAGTGCCGTGGCCCAGGATTCTGGACCCATTTGTTCTTCCTGCGGTCCCGGGGTGCTTTGGGTTTGGTGTTCATGTAGTCAGTGTAGGACTCTGAGCTCCTCCACCTCACCTGTAAGAGAACACAGCATCATATATAATGCACTACCATACCCACATGGTCATAATGTCATATCAGTGAGGACGAAAGGGACAGGTCTTCTGGGTTTCATGGGTTTTTCTGTACCTTTCATAATTTCAAAGAAAAACGTTTTTGAATGAATAAGAAACACACATGAGTAAAATATTAAAGCATTTGAATATATTGAACAAGATCACAAAATGTACTTTAAGTAAGCTTTGTCTCTTTTTGTGTAGACAGTCTTACAATATTTTACGAACAATATATGTCTCTTTTTTGGTGTGCATCTAGTTTAATTATCTAGTCTTTTCTCCAGCTCTAAAAAGCTCAGAGGTTCTTGTTGTATTTTGAAATGCTTCCTTAGTTTCAAAGACATACATTCGAACATTTGACATACTGTTACAGCTGCTACCTTGTGCCTTTCACTGTGTGTGTGCAAATGAGCTGTGCCTTCCTATGCTGTCAGTGGCCGTCTCGACCACGCAACAATCGCGGGGATTGGAAATGCCCACTATAGTCCAAAGGGTCATAAAAGGACAATGGCTGTTGCTCTGTAGTTTAAATACCGGTTTCCCTCCAGACTCATGTAGTGTTACGTGATCTTACCCAGAAGATGCGTGCAATGATAGTGGCAGTTACGCCGTAAATGCTAAGGACTACAAGCCCCAGAATCCAAATCCAGAGAAGTCCATCAGTTTGACCTCCACCTGCTTTTGTGTTCAAACTGCATTGGTGTCCTGGAAGAAACATAATTCAGTGACTATATCCACACAATTATAAATATTCCCCTGTTTCCTTCCAACATTTAAGAGATATGTACCTTCTACTTGTACCAGGATGAACACAGTACTTGGCATTGTCTCAATGGGAGGGGGGTGAAAGACTGTGGCCTCGCATCTGTAGAGACCGAAGCTGCTGGCATTCACTCCCGTCAGCATGAAATGCACTGATTTATGTTCTCTGTTTTCATGTAGTTCGACTTCTGCCTTGGTCGGAGGTTTCCATGTGGTGTTTCCACTGCAAATCCTTTTTTGCTTGGAAATCGATTCTTCGTTCTTGAGGAGGTTCAAGGTCGCGTCTCGCTGGTTCAGCTCCGGGCAAGGCACGGGGGCATCGCCTCCGAAAGGTACGCAGATCATTTTCAGCTCTTCTGCAGAGAAAAATGTTGATAATATATTCTGAAAATATGTGTCTTTCACACCAATGTGAAACCAAAACCAACTTGCAAAGGAAACTTCCTGCACACATTGATTTATAAGCTAAGTGAAATTAACACTTTGGATCTCATCATTTCAGTGCACCTCCACCCCCACACGGATTTTATTCAAAAGCAGCACATTTGCCTCTTTTGCCCACAGTTCACAAGAATCACTTGAGTCAGCCTCTGAATGACTCAATTATGCCACTCAAGAGGTGGAGGTCTTGATTTACGGGATGAATTGAAATAGAGATTCTCAGTAACCTGTTATAGTCTTTAAATTGAGGCAACACTTTATTTTCAAATCTCCCTGTTGACTTGTTTACATAGAAACATCTCAACCCACAAATTCAGCCGACATTTTTAGACTTAAAGTATCCTCTTAGGCACAAACCAATATATAAACAGCCAATGAGATATATTCAGGATGGGGCACACCTCTGATATTTCTGATTTAAAATCCCACATTTTATATGCGTAAACTTAGCAATCAACCCTAGATACACAGTGTTCTCCTACCACATGAATCCTAACAATTACGAGTATATGAATGACTAAACTTACGTGTTTTGTCAGCCTGAGATAACCTGCAGCTCAGGAGGATCATGAACATCCAGCAAGCCTTCATCTTCTGCACAACTCGCCTCTCCCTCATCACCTAACGATAAATGTGATCAGGTACTGCGATATTACCAACCCGGGTTCAATGGAAGGGTTCATTTGACAATGCCTCAGTGTGTGTGATTACAACACTCCCACGGCGGTGCAGAGGGTGCAGATACACATCCTCTCGTGAGGGAAAACATCCTGTGGCAGAGAAACGCCTCCTCTGCTCAAGTTTCCGCTCTCTCCCAGAGATTGTGACATTTGATGCCTTACACATTTTGTTAATTTAACTGTGTTAATTTAGACATAAAGCAAGACGGATCTGTGAACCAATTATGTGTTATATTGCATCATTGTGTGGAGACAAAGATTAAAACAGTGGAAGGAAAAGCACACCTTTGGACAACTCTTAAGTATCTACATTTACTAGAATACCTTGTAAAATATGAAGCATGAAAGTTAAAGTATAGTAACACTCCCTTCTGCTGTGTAGCTGAATGTTGCACAGTTGGAGGTAAAGTGAGTGACCAAAAGTGCAATGACCTGGTGTTCCATGTTTAAATGTTTTCTGAACACTAAACTGACGTGTGTCTCCCCACATTAGCAAAGGCTGACTGGCAGAGAAAATGTCTGTGAATAACATACTCTCTTTACACTGTGTGAGTCATTGAGTATGACACATAAAGACTCATAACATGTACACTTTGTTAAAGTGAAAAGAAAAATGATTGTATAAAAAAATGGGGATGAGAAAAAAAGCAATGTCTTTGTTTGTCCACTAGATGGCGACACATCCCTTTATTTATTTAGTTGTCTTCTGTTACAAGCCACAACAAATGCTTTGCAGATACAAATGTATATTAATTGCAAACATTTCATTTACTTTTCTTCAGGTTTACCAGCCCAGAGCAGGGATTGGAGACCACACAAGGGTAGACCAAGTTTACTCTGTTGGAACACATGGTGGCAAATTCATGGGATTTGGAAATGGGGATTATGACATTTCACAAATGTTGTCTGTAATTCTAATTCAGAAAATGGATGAGGGGGGATTTGACTGGTTAGTAATGCCATGTGTCCATATGGATAACATGCAATAATCTCCTAATCTGGAACCAGTCCCCTTTTGTCTGCTGGGGGTGGCTTTAGGGGGCATCAGCAGGAACCCCCGCAGTGTGGGTGATAAAACCATTTTTTTAATCAACTTGTAAACTATTTTTTACAGAAAGTACTCTTCTTCTTTTTCTATTATTATAATTATTGTATTTATTATTATTTTGTTAGGGAATAGCTGCTGGAAACTGATGCTGCCTTCACTGTTCCTCAAAAACTCCTACTTTCAGGGTATACATTTTTGTAACCCTTTAATCATCAAAAAAATATACTTTATTTGTCAAATATTCATTTTGGGTAACAGTGCAATTTATCTATTTCCCAGTTGCACATATTCATATCGCCCTGTTTTGCTCGGTCATTCATTTTCTCTGCGATCAGCTTCAATATGAGATATTTCCGACGGCCCCTGAAGGCAGCGCGGGGCTGGACAGGAAACGACGGAGACGCGCAGCGTGTCTCCCTCCTCAGCAGGGAGAGAAGAATGGGAGAGGGACAGGGATTGTGTGTGTAGACGAGGCGACGACGGGTGAAAACATGAGGATAACGGGCTGTTTTTAACTAGATATATCTTCTAAAATCATAATTAAACCCATCATATCAGGAGTCTCCTCATTCCTCCCCCCGAGGGCAGGGATATCTGCTCTCCCATTGGAGAACACAGGAAAGGAGCCTCTTTGTGAATCCCGTCTGACTGTAAGTGGATATTTCGTTATTATTCCTGGAGGTTTTCACTCCCTATCTCCTTTTTCCTCTCTTTTAAATAAGCATGTTGAGAAACTACCAATGTCAATCCTAAATAAACGAGCATTTATCAACCTGGGTGGTTCGAGGCGGTACTCTTATGTTAACCACACTAAAGCAAGCACCGCTAGGTATTAAGAGACGATACATTGTGTATGTGTCGTTCCCTGTTAGAGGAAAGTGTGTGTTGTGTGGCAGGGTGTTTGAATGGGGGGTTTGTGTGTCCCCTATGCGGCCATTGAACAATCCCTTTCTTGGGGAGAAAGGGCGTGCAGCGTTTGGGCCGACTGGGAAAAGAGCCGCAGCTTTCCATATGGGAGAGGTATTAAATCTTTTGTTGTGTTGCTCTTATGTTGCCAAAGCCGAGCCCAGGCACTCTTTTTCTGATATTAAACCCCTCATTTTCCTCCCTTGCATCTGTGACAGAGCTGTGTGTCTCCACCCTGTTCAGAGGGAGGAGGCTGGTACTACTAATGGCCGATGCTTTTGTCGCGTTAATGTCTGTATTTTACCAGTGCGTTTTTCAAACACTACATTTGATGTCTTTTAGAAACGGTTACATACGTGGTAATGTATGTTAGTGTGGTTCTGTTGAGCCCATTATCAGTCACCTCCATCACTGCAGCTCCGTTTTATTTCCCATTGTTGGATGTCGCCTCCGGCAGCACACTGGAGAGCCAGTTTGGCCAGTGGCTATCACCAGTCTCACATTAGCACCCACTGCAGCCAGAGGAATTACCTTCAAAATCAGATTATTTTGTACACAACACATATCTTTCGAGTCTTATAAAAAAAAGTTCAAGCTTAAGGTCATATTCTGATGTTGCTTCTTTACTATCAGAATAACATGGAGGTTAAACCAAGTACTCGGTGTTCCTTCTTTAGCCCCCGTCTCGGATGCTTCAGACATGAACACAGGAAAGATAATGACCCCTTCATGACAGTGGGGGTCAAAGGTCATTTGTAGAGGGGCTGCAGACCACCGCCTGTCTGGCTGCCATATGTACCCAGGTTAGCACGGTAAAATGTGTGTGTGTGTGTGTGTTATTTACACTACCAAGGCCAGGCGAGGACAGTTTTCTCACTGTCTGTTCAGGGGTGAATAGTACACAAAACAAACACACAAATGGCCAGTAAAGACCCCACTTGGCCCTGCCTTTATTCCCCACTGTGGCATTATAATGGGCCGTCTGTGTCCTTAAGGCACGCTTGATTTGCATCCACAAAGCACTAGACTAGAAGCACATTACCCTGGGCATGGGGCAGGGCTGCAACAATGCAGCCATTCGCTTACAGTGCAGTTAATGGGATGAGCATAACTACCGGCCTTCTGGTCGCCTCCCCTCAGGCAGATGCCCTTAAGCTTGTTGTTTTTTTGCAAGAGGAAAATAGAGTTCGGTGTCGGCTGTAATTTACCGTCTGGTCGGGGACACGGCAGAGGACAGACAATGAGTGATTGCACGAGCACATCTGGAAAACCATGCTGTTTTCCATTGGGGTTTTGTTATTGTGTCTCTGCTTCCTGTGTCTGGTTATGAATGAAGGAACATTTGTTATCGACTGTGTAGAAGGACGGGTTACAGGAATGGCTGTTTTTATTGTTAGAGGCACTTTTTCTGGCTGAATTGCAACAGTTGTATTGTCCTTATAATGCATTGAACAGTATTATATTTGATTTGTGCTAAAGAACAGGATTTTGTTGTGATGGCATAAGTACAAACGGCTATAAAAAGTAAAAGTAGACATGCCGCAACAAGGCATTCCCAAGGCTGTGTAGTCCTGAAGTCGCTGCGTTCCGGCCGTATGGTATACAGCTCAGTCCTACAAAGCTCCGTCATGGATTACATTTCCAGCCACAGAGGTAAAACACATGTTAGAAGCGAGCGTGTCATCTCACTGCTCCCGTTTAAAAACACACGTAGGGGATTTTGCACCGTCAGCTTTTTTTAATCCGAGGCTTTTGAAGGGAGAACCGAGGGTATATATTTTGAAAGGGCTCGGAACACATCACCAGGAACATGGATGGTTTTCTCATTCGTGCACTCGGTCTTGTTTTGCCAGAAGTGGAAGGGAAGGAGAAAAAGCAGCCCGTCTGTTTTCCTCCATCCATCTCTCCGCTGCCTTTCATCCTCTATTTTTTTTTACGTACGCTGGATTTCCTCGGGATGTAGTTGATTAGATGAGAAAAACAGTTGTCAAATAAATGTTGGACTTGAGGAGTGATCCCATGAGAGGAGAAGAAAGATGTGTGTGTGTGTGTGTGTGTTGGCATCTGCAAAGTCCATGCATCCATCAGCACTTTACTGTGTCGTGCGAGTCGCAAAGGGCCATGTCTGACCTCCACCCATGTCCCTGGGCGCTAGTCTGCTCTGCACAAAAGCTCCAGAGACCGACTCTGAGGGGTGGTTGGTGTAAGTTTACCCAGGTTGTGTTACAGCCGGGGGTGTAGGTGGGTAAAGGAGGGTAGGGGGGGAGGATGGCACTTCAAACGCAAACTTCAACACATGGATGGAGACCCGGAGGGGACTGTGTAACCTGATATGCCCACTTATAAAATGTTGGCTTGTGGCTGCATTCCAACAGTTTAATTGTACCTATAATGTGTTGGATTCAGTATTTTATTTTGCGTGCCCAAAAAAAAAAACTGGATTTCTTTTGATGGCATGAACAAACATAACCAAGAAAAAGCCTGTAATACAGCACCTCATACACGCGCTGAAGAAGTCATTGCGTTCAGGCAGTATTCCCGATTTAGGATCAGTGAAGTATATCCTAACCCTTTTATCTTATCGAAGATCATACCTTGCTTTGAGTTGGGAATAAACGGCAGAAGGCCACCAGCAGCTGCATCAGTACCCAGCTCCTTGATGCCAGGGTGTGTCATACGAGAGGGAAACGGTCTCCCTCCACCTGGGTGTGTCCCCCTCTTGTCACAGGCACGTGCTCCTGGCCTCTATAGGGCCTTGTTCTGCTAACATTTTGCTGACCTTTGGCGGCAGCTGCCCCTGCCGTTTGAAAACACAAAGACAAATGGCTAACCAAGCCCGCGTGGCGACGGCCACTCTCTCCTGCTGCAGATACAGGGCGGCTCTTCCTGTTAGCCACACACACACACACACACACACACACACACCCCCCTATCAATGCCCTCTATTGCAGGAAAATACCTACTGACTTTCTGTTCTTTGGCACAGAGAATAGTATGTGTAAGGCCTTTAAAAAAAAAAACATGCACTTTTACTTTCTTTCACCTCCATTGTTTTCAATTCAAATGCACAACCAGGAAATGTGGAAGCGGTGTTGGGTCGAGCCTGCCTTAGCTTAAGCACAGTATGGCCCATGCAGCTTCTCTCCGGCTGCACAGCTGATTGAAACAGGCAGAAGGAGGGCAGCCTCTCCTCTTTATTTCCAGTGCAATACATGATCTGGGTCCTAGTTCAGCAGGTGCACTCAAGCGCACACACACACACGTGGTATATAGAGACACCTACAGATATAAACGGTTTGGATTATAGACGATTGGATGTCAGCTGAGTTTTCATATCGGTGCCGTTGGGGGAAGGTTTTCACCCGCAGCACTTTCACCAGCGTGTACATTTTGAGTTCTGGTCCTGGTGGGATTCACACTCTTAAAGGAAAAGTCCACTTTGAGATATTTTGACACCGTTCAATGTTATTCATGCGCAGTGCGTTTCAGGAATTTCTTTCTAATGAATTGTTGTAATGTCCCCTCAAACAGCCGTGGATCCTTGCATGCATTTCCCAGATTACCTTTCAACAGCATTAAGAGGACCGGTCTGCACTTACACAAAGTTATCATTTACAGGATGCACATGTTTAAGTGGCTGATATTTGCATCCCCACACACTCAAATCCCATCCATTACTATTTGCGGTTGCATTGCATTCTGGTCCACAGGGGCGACTGTAATTTGATATACCTGTTAGGATGGATCCCACCGGTGTAATTGCTAAGCATTTGTAGATAATTATGGGTCTGAAAAAACACGACTCTTTGATTCCTGAGGGGTAGAAACCTAAATGTGTTTTTGATCAGACCATTCAGTCTGTCAGTCTTCACCTCCGCTTCTCCCATGACCTATTTCCCCACATTGTCCCTTTTGTGTTCCACCTCTCTCTCTCTGTATGGTGTGCTTAAGCATTATGACTTTGACAATGGCAGGTGGCTGATTCTCACTGCTGGGCCACCGATAAGGACACCCCCCCTCTTCTTCTACTGTATTACAAATTATCTGCAGTTAATGCAAAAGATCATGTGACAGGAAATGGGGTAAAAAGTGTCTCTCTTGATTGTTACTCTATCCCATGCACGATCAACACCTGCGACCGCATCGGAGCCTTGAGGCCACTTCCTTTTAAGTGGAGTTGCACACAGTTGGGGACTCGACCTGAAATGGATCCGAACATCCAAGGCTGGAAACGGGAATTTCATCCCAGTGGGAATTCTCTGCTATAATTCCAGCGGACGCATCAGGTATCGGCGAGCAGAGCGTCGTCGTGGAGACGGTGATTTATGGCATCGTGTGTCTTCCTTTACCCCACCTGCCTATGTGAGTCCAGTTAAAGCTCCGCAGCGGTCCTGGGATGGGCTGATGGATGGGCGGCCTGTCTGCGTGGATTGAGCTGGGCCACGGATAATGGCTCTTTGACACGGAGAGAACAGAAAGGGCTTAAGGCGAGCAGGAGTGCTTCGGAGAAAGTAGCATGAAGAGCACACAAAGTGCAGACTCAGAGAAAAAACATGGCTGCCGCATAAAAAAATATGCATTATTGACTGGGTGATGTATGATCCGTCTGGTGCGAGACAGAGACTCGCACAAAGTGGATTTATTCCCTTCTCTGTGTATTGCTTTCCCGTGCGCTATTTAGCATCTTTGATTTAATTAGATGAAATGGCCGGCCCGTTGCAGCAGAGCATGCGATGTGTTGCAGCGGGGTAAACACCGCTGTGTCGTCTCTCAGAGTTCAGCTGGTTCTCATGAAGGCATAACAGCTGTGTGTGTGTGTGTGTTTATGGGGCTGGGGCTATGGTGTCTGTTTGCCTTTGTGCACTCTCTGGTAACACTAACAGCCCGTCATACGGATGCAAGCGAAGACGTGTTTTCCCTCGCCCCCTGCGAAACGCCTGCCACTGGGCCCAAAAAGAAGTTTACTTGTACAGTTGCCTTTTAATCATTGACCTCCGGGTTACATTCCAGTCGAAGCCACTGAGGATTTACACACCTCTGGGATACACTAACAATGCTGCATGCTGAGAGTTGGGGTTACGGCGATTATAGCGTCCTTAGGTTAGCATCACATTGTGGGGGGGGGGGGGGGTGAAAACAGCGTATGTGTTGAATCATTGAAACAAAAATATTGCCACGCAAAGAAAAGATTGTGCTAAGCGCTCCAACTACTCCAACTGTGTGTTCAGTTCAAGGCGGGTACTCGCAGTACACATACAAACTGGGGCTGAAATTGCCTGTTATCCCATTAAATATGCACTGTAACCTACTTTCCCCCCCAACGACACTCTCACCCATAATCATGAAAGTTACTCATGTCTGTTAGAAGTAGCTCCACTATGCAGGCGGTGCTGGAGCGCGCGGTGGAGCCTCGGGGAAACGAGAGGGCGTTGGAAAGCAGCCATTCTTTGTCACATCGTAACATCCCGAGGGGCACCACACGGCGGCATTTCACTAGAGCCCAAATGTTTTGGCAAAGCGGTGAAACGCCAGTGAGGAAGAGGGGGACATATCTGTGAGAGGAAAGAAGTATCGGATGGAGAGGACGAGAGTTATGAGAACGCAGCAGCTGATGTGAAATACGACGGCGTGGAAACACTGAGGTCATTCCCCGTCCCTTTGCCAAAGCCTTGAACACTTGG
Source organism: Pseudochaenichthys georgianus (assembly GCF_902827115.2). NCBI lineage: Eukaryota > Metazoa > Chordata > Actinopteri > Perciformes > Channichthyidae > Pseudochaenichthys > Pseudochaenichthys georgianus. The sequence goes on along the minus strand of NC_047504.1, from coordinate 9,669,261 downwards.
CTTCGCGTTAGTGCGCTACATTTGCTGTACAGTCCAAACTTTGGCAGGCTGCTCCATTTTTTTTTTCTTCTTCTTCTTAGGTTCATGTAGGACACTGCAGGAATCTCCAGTTTCCAGCAGTGGCCCACGACGCAGCGAGAACACAGCCGCGCGGGCCTTTGCAGAAGCCGATTGACACATTTTTGCGCGAGACTCCCTTGACAGTCACTCAGACCTGCAGGCTTAATCTCACAAAATTGTGTGTGTGTGTGTGTGTGTGTGTGTGTGTGTGTGTGTGTGTGTGTGTGTGTGTGTGTGTGTGTCTTTTGCCAAATCTCATTGACTAATACCCTGGCAGCTCTGCGAGGGAGCCCGAGCCTCCATTGAAAGACTCTCTGGTGAAGTCAGTGGCTGAGTAGCTTGCTAATCTCTCTCTGCTCCGCTGATCTTCACTCTCGAGTGAATCCGGATTATTTCATCTAGATCTGCCCCGCGTTCGGCACCATGACCTGCTGTAAGGCGGTGGGGAGGGCACATCAGGGGTCAGTCAGCTTGACCCCTCACCCCCAACTGCTGTCGGTGAGAGACTTACAACGAAACGGCTTAAATGAGATGTGACATTTCTCTCCCATCAGCTGTGATCAAGCGCTGATGAGCTTTGAGAGTTGATTTCGTCGGCAGTGAAATTAAATCGGCGCACACAAAGGACCATTCTCCTCCAACACAAGGTCCTCCGTCGACTAGTACAAGAGGCATTTGATCGTGTAACTGTATGTGTGTGTTACTTTACCCGTAAACCCCACTGGCAGCTTGCCAGCCAATGGGACCTCCACCAGATCCCACTGGCCATCGTGGGAACATTCCTGACGCAGCATTATTCCATAATTCCCACCATGTGTGGTTTTTCCAGAGGAGAGTGCTGGCCTGCGCAGACCGTGGAGAATCCCAGTGAGGAGAGCAGCTCAGCTCCTTGTAATCGCAACCAGGCCTCACGGTGCGAGAGAGGGGAACGCCGAGTACCCACTTTGTGTTCATATGAATCACTGACGAGCCGCTCGAACTGAATAAAGCAGCCCAGAAACGTATCCGACATTCAAGTGGCTTTGTATTGAACTGCTGTACTGAGGTTAGCGAGTCAACAATGTGAACGTTAAGAGTAGCAGTGGTATAAAGCTATAGGCTGATCAATACTAATGCGCCTTCCCATCACTCAGCCCACTGACGGCTTCCCTCATGCCCTTACAGGATCCTCAGGGTCACTGCTGAGTCCTTGTTCTGAGAGCACATGTAGGGTGCTGTTGGCCTTCTCCGATCAATACATCTCCCCAGGTCCTGCCATTGTTACCCAGATCAGTAGGGACTTAGGAGTATGTCTACTTTGTGTTGTGAATGATAGGAGAACACCAGATCAAAGCACTTCAGTGTCTTGTAATTCATCTCATTTCCAGGTGCTATATATGAGGGGGATGCGTCTGTAATCATTAATCTGTCGCCTGTCTACGTTACATCACACTCCCCTCCAACGGTTTATAGAATGTTTTATTGTCATGTAATAATGTACACTGCTGTGTCATCCTGAATAACGAAGACGCTGTGTAGTGTATCGTTTCCTGCCGTTCTTTAATGTCAGTTTAGGACAAGTGTGTTAAGTGTTAATATAAAGCCATCACTCCAGTACTTTGTTACCAAACTCTCCTCAGAGGACGTACTTCTCCCAGTCTGATTAGTAGCACAGTCCCCACACACTGTCCACTGTCTAGCGGCGCCTTATTACTCATGTGCTGTACTTCCCCGACTACAGTCCTGTCTTTCTTTTCCTGCTGTGACATCATCATCACCTCAGCTCGCCCACGGCCCTGCCCTGCTTCCACTTCCTGCCACGACAGGAAGTGAGCTGCCCAGAAGGATTTCTGCTAATGGGGGAAGTGAGGGTGGACAAGGGCACACCTGTGTCCACTACATAGGGCTCTGTGTGTGTCCCTGGTCTGTTGTTGAAGTGCGGCACCAAGCTAGGCCACGTCAAGTCTCCTGAAGCCAGCTGTTGTTCAGTGCATGCATGGAAGGTGTTGTTTTCAGGGCGTCATGCACTTGCTCCAACAGCACTACTCTGGTTTTAGAGTTTGACAGAGAGCATATCAAATGGGAAAGTCAAATGTTCACTGTTTACTATTCCTGCTCCCACCTGTGATGTGGAGCGTGACACTCCGGGAAAAATAACATAAAAGCCTGCTTGTTTAAAGTTAAGTTAAAGCCTTTTCTCCGAAGCACCCTCAGGAAGTGTAGTCGCTGCTGGGCCTTCTTAACTGCTGCAGTGGTGTGTGCCGTCCAGCTGAGGCTCTCCGAGATGTGAACCCCCAGGAAGGTGGAGACCCTCTCCACTCTCTCTCCATTGAGGTGAAGGGGGGCGGGTTCTGGACGGTGCTTCTGAAGTCTATGATGATTTCTTTTGTTTTGCTTGTGTTCAGATGGTTGTTAGCTGAACACCACGCAGACAGCTTCAGCATCTCGTCTCTGTATGCCGACTCGTCGTCGCCCTTTGATATTTGGCCGACCACAGTGGTGTCATCTGCAAATGTGATATTGGCGTTGGAGGGGTGAATGGGAGAGCAGTCGTGTGTGTGTAGAGAGTAGAGTAGAGGGCTCAGCACGCAGCCAGTGCGGAGGGTGCGGGTGGAACAGGCAACAGGGAGTCTAATGCCTGTTCCAGCTGGCTTTCGCTCACTGAAAAAGGTGCTAATTTGGTGGAAAAGGGGTATTTTTAAGTCGCAAACACTCGCCAGTTTGTATACAGATCTTGGAGGAGGAAATAGTATTGTCGTGTCTGGAATTGTTTGATTAAAGTTCTTTTTGTCCTCTCCATGTTGTGCAGCCCTTGCTTTTTGATCACATGCACTTAATGTTTGTCTGTGGCCGGCCTTTGTTTCCAGCAGCGGAGCAGCTGCCTGCGGCTCCGCTGCTGTGACTGGAGCAACTGTGTTCTGCAGCTGCACGGACCCATGTGTCACGGCCACACCTGTTCAATGGCCCTGTGTTGACTGAGTGATATCACACATTAACTGTGTGTGCATGTAATGCCAGAGAGAGAGATGGAGGGGGCTGACCTGCAACCTGAGAAGGCCATTTACTGGGTTTTATGACACACGTGTATGGATGACGAGCTCGAGCAAAGACATGCACACCGACTCTTTCTGACGCTCTCTCCTTGTAACAAGTCCAACAAAACACACGCACGCACACACACACTTTTTCCAGCGAAGGGCCACATGCTGTTGAACAGTTGTTGTGTAGAAAAAGAACAGCTGAAGCCAGCAGGAATAGCTTCCTAGTCGGCAGCGACAACATCAGCTGCCTACCTCTCTCACACACACACACGCACGCGCACACACCATAACCTCCAGTCAACAGGTTGTGTGCCTGGATGATATCCTGTTACCAGGCTGTGACTCAGCATCCAGGTTGTTTTGGATAGAAGGAGGTTATGCTGGTGTGACTCAGCACTGATGAGTTGGTGATTCGTTAAAAATGTTCATCACCGCTCAGCAGACTGAGTCACAGTCAACACACAAATAAGAGTTTAGACAAGGTTTCTACTCTGACTCATGTAGTCATGTAGCCTGCGTGTGTGGCTCTGAAGAGAAAGGCTCTGTAGTCAAACGAAGAAGAAGTCCTCGTCAGCTCGAATGTCGCCCTCTTAATCTGGCAGTGACAATGAAGCCCGGTCGCAATGAAGGCAGCACTGGGCTTGATTGCTTTCTGGCTGTGCGTGTGATTTTTGTCTGCAGTTAGTTAAGTCTCTCGCTCACGCACACTCCACAGTTAATCCTCCGCATTCTTGTGACAGTGGAATCGGTCTGCCTTCCTCGAGCTGCCGGCTGCCAGGTCTCTCTCAGAAGAAACGCTGTATAACATTCGACTGACCAATAGATGCTGTAACAAAGCAGGGATTGTGTTTGCCTACTATAGTGCTAAAAATAGTCGCTGACTCATATCTAATAGATTTTATTCTTCCCTCTTTTTCATTCTCAGAGGAGAACAGCCCCGTCGCAGAGTGGAGTCTGAACTTTAACCCCAGTAGGAAGGAGAGAAGCCACTTCAGAGGTAAGAGTTCCTGTACACTTAAGTGAGTGAATGCGGCCAGTGCTGCTTTCTGTGGGTAATAAAGTCAGAGTGAAACAGTATTGACGTCGCTGCCAGTAAGCTTCGCCACAGAGGCTGTTACTCTGACAAGCTGCTGCTGTAGCCAGTTAGATTTAAGGTGGTCTGAAACTCTGACTTTCCTCTCCTGTGACATGCATGACGGATGTGTCCAATCCGTCATGTAGCGGCTTCACATGAGAGTGCAATCCCCGCTCGACACTCCACGTGTTTGTTGTAGGGACGGATACATCCAGACGCGGTGTAGAACGGGAGGCTTCTCTCCCCCCTTTAAAGCCTCAGTCAGAGGGCCTTGTAAATCAAAGCTAAATGAAAGAGGGCTCGAGCCTCTGAGGAGAGTCCTCCTCGCCGAAGGAGATAATTCCCGACTAAAGTAGAACCATGTGAGGGCGAGCTGTGCTGCGGTCTGTGGCGAAGCGCTGCTCCTCACACAGAGCCGCTCTTCTCTCACTATCGCTGATCTGCAGTCTCACTCTTTCCACTCGTATCTTCAAGGACCGGCCGCAAGTCATTTACTGGAACGCCTTGGCTCTGTGACTCTGGGGTTTGATAGAGAACACACACATCAGCACAGATCCCTTTTCTTCTGTTAATAGGGGAGGGTGCGGAGAGTTATGGGTTGTGGTCCTCTGCAGAACAACAGACATCAAATGTTGTTATGCTTCTGATTATTATTGATATAGCATATGTCCTTGTCAATTTGGAAATGCATGTCTGGACTGAGTGCTTTAACATATCTAGAAGCACCTAACAGAAAGGATGTGAACGGACAAAGACCCAGACATGTATTATCGTCTTCTTGGGGGGGGGTTGCTGTGATGTTTTCAAAGCTTAGGCGAGGATGTGGAAAGGAAGCCGGGGTTTTAACTGGGACCCCGGCAGCGGGGATGGAGCCCTCGGCAGAGTGGAGGAAGTCGTTCCCCTGCATTTAAACTGTCCCAGGAAGTGGGGATGCTCGTGTGTCGGGAGGTTTATGGCTGTGTGTCCTGTGGAGACGCTTAGCAACTCGGACACAGCCCCGGCAATGTAATTCAACTTGTACGTGCGGGTCCGTGGTCACCTGTCGTGTACAGTAGGTTAATTCACGCACTGGGCTTTCTTCACGAGACTGTCCTTAAGTCGTACGACCACAGAGACATTCGGGACATAAAAACAACGTGTGTGAAAGTGTGTGTGCTTTTCAAAATGAAAAGGATGGCAACGAAAGGCATGCGAGAAACTGTGCGCCAGGAAGTAGACTGCCACATTTTTGTTTGCGTCTGATTGACAAGATACTTTTGAATCGACATGACGAGCCACTCGGCCAATCAGGCGCATCTCGCAGGGGGTAAATGGAGGAAGACATTCGCAGCTGCTGGTGGCATGTGTGCAGACCCTCTCTGTTTGCACATTGCACATGGCTGGCTAGTTGCATGCAGTATGTCCGCACGGGTTATGTGTGTGTGTGTGTGGGCATGTGTTGCTTGCGCAGTATGCTACTGTGCTTTGTATTCCCGAACAGGTGGCCGATGCAAACCCCCTGTTTCGCTAGACCAGGCAACCAGAGGATGATAGAAAAAGAAGTGTTGGCACTATAATGCTTTTATTTATCTATCGTAGATGAGAGGCAAATCAATAGGATATACTGCTGGGAAAGAATGTGATATAATAATAAATAATTCACGGTTGTATTCTTATTTGACGCCGTCTGATACCGAATAATTCACTCTTTGTTTGGCCTCGACACTCTTGTTTGTATCCAGTGTCCTCGATACAACCAGCAGGGTTTGAATGTTCTGAGGCCATTAGTTGAGGATTGCAGATCTTTCTGCTTCCATGCTCTCCCAAGGCAGTGAGTCTGCTCTCTGCCTTAAAGTCTGCTGCTGCAGTGCTGCATCATGTTTAAAACGGTGTGTGTGTGCACTGCAGCAGACCACCTGAGCCCCTGTGTGTGTGTGTGTGTGTGTGTGTGTGTGTGTAGTATACCTACATGTGTGGATGTAACCCAATCTCCCCAAAGGCAGGACAAGACTATTGATTTCCCAATTGGACTCCTGCCCTGAAGGAAAGCAAGGAAGCCGACACATCCTCGCCGAGACCAGAAACTTGCCACCTTGTTGTGCCGCTTGATTTATACGCTTCCACGTGCGCTAAGAATGTATGTGCTTGAAGATGATTGAAATGTGGATTACTCAGGATGCACACAAAGAGGTGACACGTTTGAAACATGAAGCTTTGTTATGTTTCCCTTTCATTTGTCTGACTAATGGTTGGGTTGTTTATAGCGCAGTAACATCTCTTTAACAAGCTTTAAGGGGAACGATTGTCAGGTTTCATAATTGTATTTTGCGCTTGTGATGTTAAACATTCGGCCATTTGCCTCTTTTCCCATTCCACCATGCCGTCTTTGGAAGCTACGGTGATCCATGCCCGTGTCGCCTGACTGCACGGTTGCTACATGAAAGCGCACATGGGCAGGGGAGTGGACACATTCAATCAATATTCAAGTTATTACTGAGAGTCTAAGCCACGCTGACGCTTCGTGATGGCTGCATGTCCGCCTGCAGTCACATGTGTGTTGCCATAGCAATAGATGTTGTTAAAGTTTGGCTGGCGGTGTTGAGTCCTCACACCTAGCGCCCACCAGTGTATCCATGCAATGCTCTCCTACTCAGTGTTTCTCCTCTCGCTGCCTCCCCCCTCGTTTCCCTCTCCATCTGTCCACCTCTGACACTCTCCTCATCTCCCCCCCCCCGTCCCTTTCCCTGCCCCTCCTTCCTAATTGGCTGAATAAGCCAGAGTGTCAGCTGTGCTTGAGTGAGCGTGTGTGTGTGTGTGTGTGTGTGTGTGTGTGTGTGTGTGTGTGTGTGTGTGTGTGTGTGTGTGTGTGTGTGTGTGTTCCTCCTGCTTGCAGGCTGTCGTCGTGCTTGACAGACGACACTGGAGCTGTTGTTTTGGCCATCAGGGCCTCCCCCTTTATTCACAGCCTAATAGCCGGCGCCCTCCCTCCATTATTGTACCTATTCACCATTCGCTGCATCACCCCCCCCCCCCCCCACCGCTTACTCGTTGGCCTTTTACCCATCTTATCTCTCTTTACCCATCACTCCTTCCCCTTTATGCTGCCTGTCTCTCATCCTCTATGTGCCGTGTGCAGAGTTTTCTGCGTGTTTGGTTTTTTAATTCTGCAGGACGAAATGTCTGAAGATTTTCATTGAAGCTACTCAAAACCCCCGTCTACTGGGAATTCCTTGAACACTTCACCATCACTGTATATCCCTCCACTTCTGTCACAAGTCATAAATCTTTAAGGGGGCACCCACCCAACCTTTTCCATTGAGCGAGAACACGCATGACAAATGTCAAGCCAGCCCCACCCTGTTTGAGCTTGGACAGCGTCCGACCAGCCTCTCCCTCTCACTTTCTAATTTCTCATACTGGCACTGGTAGCAACAGCTTTTGGCCACATTTCCTCTTTTAACTTGTCTATTTGAGTCAACCAGGAAAACATTCAAAGCACTGGAAGAAAGTGAGCAAAAAACCACAGGCTGAGAACATGAGCCCGGAAAGAGCCATCATTACATCCTCGCATATTTACAATGAGATAGTGTCCGTTTAATGTCTCACAGGAAACATTGAGAGCAGCAGTAAAAGGCTTTGTTCACCGTTAAGTGTTTTTCGCCACAGGATGTCATTACGATATCTTGACACTTTGCATTTTGGTTTGTGTTCTATGGCTTGAGTTTTATAGGCCATGATGCCGATCAGACGCATGTGTGTGTAAGAGGTGATTCATCGTCTGTCAGGGCAGCGCTCACACCAGAGGATGACACGAGGAAGAGGAAGGCGCCAGTCGGGCGGAGAGGGGAAATGAAGGCATTATTTTCAACACCTACACCATCAAACGGTGTTATGTATGTCATGTTAAGGGGAAGATGACCACATACCATGTTTTTAGTTTGATTCAAATTAGTTTCAGGAACACCATGGCTTACATGGCTGGATTTGAACAAGGAGGTCAGTCACAGGGGGATTTACATGGAACTATTTTTGCTTATATTTACATATCGTTACACGCAGCAGCCCTGGAACACACGGCAGCTTTGATATGGAAAGATGTAATGTAACTAGGGTGTGCCTTTCTCTCAAAATGACCCCCAACTCACCGTTTGCCACACACAGAGTCCATCAGCAGCGTTAGATTGATTAAAGCCTCCCTGGTGGAAGTCTGGAGCTATTCCTAGCCACGGGTACGCTAAATGTTTTACTTGTTCACTCGGTTTGCCCCCGGAGACGTTCGTCATTGTGTCGTGTTTGTGTCCCACTAAACTCTCAATAATTCCCACTCTATATTTTCAGCGTAGCCTCAGAACAGTTCACTGAGTTTCTATAAGCGTTGTGTTGTTTCCAAAAGCCTTGCCCAGTCCTTTCCGGTCCTTTTCTTCTCATTTTTGGCTCACTTTGTTGAGATGATGTGATCTGTCGAGGGTATTTTTAGTCCAGAGGTGTCAGACGTTTATTTTTGTAAGGATACTTTGAGAGGAAAAAGCTGTGAGGTCCAGTTTTCCGTGTCACTCCCAGTTTTTTTCCATTGGTGAGAGCGAAGGAGCTAATGCCCGGTTTCATTAACCGCCACTGTCCGTATTGCCACTTTACAACACACATGCAGTGTCGAGTATCTGGTCCGAAAATAGTCTATTTAGAAGTGCTTGATTGATGGAAGAATTCACTCATCACCGCGGGGGGCTTCCAGCCACAATAGTATTTACACAGCCAGTTCCACATCCCAGCCCAATGGCACTTCCAATGTCAACTAGGAAGTGGGAACAGGTGGTGCTGAAGCAGTGACGGGCTTTGGCTTAGGGACATGTTGTCCTGTATTTGAAAATGTTATGGATTCAGTAAGCCGTTAGTGCTGGGGGGAAACGATTATTTCGAAAACGATTAATCGGGCGATTATTTGATCGATTAGTCGACTAATCTAACGATTGTTTTTCTGTTGTTCAATTCATAAAAAACGTAATGTAAAAAAAACGTAATGTAACATTTTTTTTTTCACGATACTGTGTCTCAGGGGATCTTAATATTTAACAAACTATTAATGTGTTATACCAGATTAACGGAAATAATCTCAGCTAACTGACGATACAAACCATGTTTACCAAAACAAAACACAAGTCTCATAAGAAGCATCTAAATGACCCATGAGCGAAAAATGCTAACGGACATTGGCACAGAACTCAAGATAAAAGTACCCTTATTACTTATCGTAGCTGCACATACAAGATATCCGATTAAAACTGAGACTCCACAGATTATGTAGGTATATAGCACTCATCACTGAGTGATCCGGACTCGCGACAGGGGAAGCAAATACAGTCATCACAACACGTACCTTTTATAGAGTTTCTAGGGAGATCGTCTCACCACCGTAGCTGTCAATCTGATCAAAAAACGCGGCTGAATCGGTTAATCCATAGGTTTTTAACGTCTATGTATAAAAAAAATATTGAATTTATAATCCATAATTCCATTTTTATGTAAAAATCGGAGAGCAAATGCTAGCTGCTAATGGTAGCCACCACAGCTAGCTGCCGCTTTAAATGTTCCAACATAGCCGTTGTGCTTGTGTGATATGCCAACTCCATTTGGCAAAGACTGCAAATGACAATATCTTTGCGTTTTGGACTAACTTTAAAATATTCCCATGCTTTTGAAGACCTAGGGCGAGATGTTTTCGTTTGAGGGCTTCGTGCGCAATCCTGTGAGGAGGAGTTGGTAGCCGTTTCAGTCTTCATTGTGTTTGAAGTGCGATTGTGAACGGTTGTTGCTTTGTTTACACACCCACGTGTGTGGTCGACGCGGAAATATGTCGTCGACGATATTTTGAAGTCGTCGACGCGTCGCTCCAGCACTAGGTGTTGTGTATTTTTTTTCATTATCTTCACTCCGAAAAACTGGATTTGAACATTTACATGACCTACGGTATATGGAGACGTACAGAATATTAATTGGGGCGTTTTCAAGCATTACCAATGTCATGCAGGAAGATGCCTTAAGAGGCCCGACCAGGCTTTTTGGGGTGTTCCCTCTCCTGTAGTGTGTCCGGTTTGTATGCATATCAATGTTCTGCAAATGCCCCTTTTTTCACGAGCAGTAATGGCCCCCATACTGGAAGAAAAGAGCTCCATCTTCTAGAAACACACCACTCTGAAGACTAATGTAATCTTATGTAATGGCTGATAAAAAGCACTGGGATGACGACACTAACGGAAAGGAACTTGCTTATGTTCGAATGAATCACATTATAGTGACTGCAAAGTGAGAGCGTTACAGTGCTTAACGATATCCAAAGTCCTCCTCCATGGCGTGGTGAATTGTAAAAGTGGCTGTCCGTCCCAGATTCGGCTTAATGTTAGTCAAATGGAGAACAGGACTTTCCCATCATGCAGACCGGATTAAGCCACGGAGACCTTATCTGACCCATGACGTCACGTTGCCCTGTGTCACACCCAAACACTCTTTTTTGTATAATCTCTGGGTGCTCCAAACCTGATCTGATCCCAGGGGTCTCCGAGTTCTTTGTCAGAAGTTTTGAAGAGCAGTTCTCCTCTTATTAAAGCGATGTAACATCTACTCTTCATACCGCTCCCTTTTCCAATCCTCTTGACACTCTCGGATATGAACGACTCAGTCTAAAGATAGACCTCCTCCTCGTCTTCTTCTTCTTCCTCCTCCTCCTCCTCCTCCTCCTCCTCCTCCTCCTCCTCCTCCTCCTCCTCCTCCTCCTCCTCCTCCTCCTCCTCCTCAGCACCGGATGCTTTAGTGCGCCTTCTCCTAAGATTCTTTTCCCAGAACACACATTTTTTTATCTTCCCTTTTGCCGGCATTGCAGTGTTTAAATGGAGCCTGAAATATGGCTGCGGGGGGGGGAGAGAAACTCCAGTGGGACGACCTTTGACCTTCCACCCTTGACCTCTGAGTCACCCAGCATTCACAGGAGACAGATGAGCGCTGGTCATGCTCGGACAAGAGAGAGGAACAGGCAGCAGGAGGGGATAAAGGCCGAGGCGGTTGTTTGGTTTGAGTGTAGTAGTACACACACACACACACACACACACACACACACACACACACACACACACACACACACACACACACACACACACACACACACACACACACACACACACACACACACACACACACACACACCACACACACACACACACACACACACACACACACACACACACACACACACACACACACACACACACACACACACACACACACACACACACACCCATCCCTCGGGTCATGCTCCATGAAAGCAGGGCCTCAGGTGGTGATTCACTCAGACCTGCAGCATCGTCTGCCGGTGAGGATGTGATCCCATTAGGAGGGCAGCTGCACGGCTATTCTCAAAGTGCTTTTTTTGTTCGATGCGTAGTTTTTATCCGGTTTATTTTATATTTTTCTTGCAGTCGCATTGAATGTGCATTGTGTGTTTATTTAAGTACTGCGCAGACCCGCAGGCTTATTGCTGCTTAAACACAGCTGTTAAAAGTGTCCCGCCGTTCCACTCCTTTCTCGCTGGTGTATTTACACATGAGTATTGGCAAATGCAATTCAAGCTCATTTAGCCATTTCCTCTTCCTGTGTGCGTGCAGACGTGATGATGTCATGTCTAAAGAGAGGACTCCTTTCATACCGGGGGAATCCCCGAATAGATGTGACCAAATGGCCCCATATGGAGTCACATTTAAGGGAAGCCACTAACACAAATTATTCTTTGTTGGTGGTGGTATGCAGCATGTCATTTAGATTTAAGCAATGTGTCAACCAAGAGGATTTGTGCCGTCATCAGAAGAGTCCCCAGTAAGTGGCGGATAAACCGACGGACAGCTGCAGCTTCCTGCCAAGAAACAGGCCGTGTGGGGAAATTAGGAATTCTGCACATCCTGGCCATTTCCTGTTCTGACTCCCACACACGATCATCAGTGCATGGATATCATCTCACACACGCGTGCACACGCACACACACACACACACACACACACACACACACACACACACACACACACACACACACACACACACACACACACACACACACACCACACACACACACACACACACACGCGCACACACACATATGAGGGATTTGTTTTTGTTGACATACTTAAGACCTCATATGTCTTGACAAGATGACGTGTTTGATATGTGAGCCAAAACAGGAAACTGTCCATCATCAACCCTCTAATGCACTCACGAACGAACGACCGCACGCTAGGGCTGTTCGATTATGGCAAAAATCATAATCTCGATTATTTACAATAATAGATATCACGATTATTATAAATGATTATCCATCTACTTTGAAAACATCAATTTATTGGAGAAAAAAAATCTGAACAGTATGTTTTTAACAGTTGATTACCCTGAACTTTAAGTAGAACTCAACTGAACAACCAATTTAAAAAAAAAAAAAAAAAAAATATATCGTTATATTTCGATTACATTGTTGTCGTAATTGCGATTAAAATACGATTGAATTGAGCAGCCCTAACGCACGCACAGTTTTGGCTTGTAATTCCAACTAAGGCTGGGTTTGGATGGGAGATTGGGGGAGTATATTTTTTGTACATGCACTACATGCAGTGACTTAAAGGAGTGGACCATGTGTGCTGTCTGGAATGTGACCGCTCTGATCTGAAACAAGCGCCCCTAACTCCCGTGTGTGTTTAGATGACTGATTTTCAATGGTGTTGCTATCATGTTCCCGTTTGCTTTCCTGTTTTATTGCCTCTCACCTACTGCCTGTTTTATTACCTGCTTTTATCACTTTCGTACAACAAAGCACGACTTCCAGATTGCTCTCAAGTACTTTGTGTAACTAGGTTGGACACACTTGCATGCATTAAGCCACACACACACATTGTTGCTGGATCAAACGGCCAGGGGTCATCCGAGGGGTTAATCCCAGTTTGGTGCAGTCCCCGCTCGTGACTGACACCAAACAAAGTGGTTAACACGGATCCCCTCCTGAAAACATCAATGGGATTACCTGCAACTACTCCATCTGATTGGACTGTGTTGGGCACATTGGACTGTACCAACACTCTTAAGGGTGGGACCGTGTCGGGTTGTACCGTCTGAAATAGTTTATTGCCTATCAAAGCATGCCAGGTGTTACTCCTCATGTGCTCCGCCGTGTTTTCCTTCAACCTCCACATCCTCTCCCCAGATTAAATGTTCTTCCTCCCATGTGCGTTGGCATGCACGGGTGTTCATTCCTCAGGTTGGCTTGTCTAAACAGTTAGACTCCCGGCTGGCCTAGAAATGAATGATATGAAGATACGGTCAGGGCGTAACATTATTTTTGCGCTGTTCTGGAAGTCTTATCTGCTATTCTGTGTCTTCATCATCTTGATGTTTTGACTCGGTGCTTTGTCTATTGAAAAATGCCCTTGAATAAGGCTTCAGGCTTCGTTTTAACTCGATACTAAAAGCGTAAACATAATAATATGAACAGTATCTTGTCGGGATGTGAAATGGTATATTTTATGGTAATTCTTAATCATATATCGACACATTTTCATTCGAATTAAATGATTGTACCTCTGTGAAATATACATTTGTTAATGCTATGTTGGACCTGAGCCACACAGCTGCAGTGACATCACTTCCTGTGTAGTCCAGTAGAGGGCGCACTTCCCTCACCTTTGACCAACTACAGCCTCCCAACCTGCTACGCCTCCCTTCCTTTCTTCCATCCTTCACCCACTCTGGCCCCGACAGCCGTTGACACCACCTGCTGGTGTTGCTGAGTGTTTGATTGACAGGATGAGGCACCAGTCTAGATGCAAAGCGCTCAGTTTGTCGATGTACTCGATGTTGGACTCCATCGGGGTGTCAGATCCATGGAGAGGCGTCTGTGAACTGCACACTATGACGTTCAGACCATCGGACTGCACAGGGTGCCCGCTAGGGGGCCGTGAGCAGTTGTCATGGTAACAGGCAGTGAGGTTGGCATGAGCAGGTTTTTTTTTTTTCTTCTTCCTTCTTTAAATCATTCCTGCTATGTAGGTGGGTGTGATTTGATTGTGTGTGTGTGTGTGTGTGTGTTCATCTCCTTGACTTAAGTCTGTTTGTGTATCGCTTGTGTGTAGATGGATCAGGTTTCGGACGACGAGTTGGACCATGGGGCCGAGGAGGACAGCGATAAGGAGGACCAGGACCTGGACAAAATGTTTGGAGCCTGGCTTGGAGAGCTGGACAAGCTTACACAGGTCAATACACACACACACGCACACGCACGCACACGCACGATGGTTGGTTACACAGACTCACAAAGGTAGAAAAGCTGCAAGAAAGGAAGAGGCTGTATCCATAGCAACCGTAACACTGCTAATCCTGTCTCCCTATACTGTATCCTAGCAACTCCCCTCCCACTACCACTTGGTATTATACGTTTGTGCAGGATTGTCTATCTATATGTACTCTAATACTTTTGGACACTATCCTGCATTTTATATGCCGAGTGACTGAATTCCATTTATCTCTTGGCATCAACATTTAAAAGATACTGCATTGTGACTAGTTGTTTATCTCATCAACACGAGCAGGCATATATCGGTTGCTTAGATCCTGTGCTGTCACTGTGTCAAAGGGTGTTTTTGCATACGTGCACTTCATGATTTGTGTGTGTGTGTGTGTGTGTGTGCAGAGTCTGGATGACGGCAGGCCTCAGAAGCCTCTGCAGAAGGCTCCTCTCAGGCAGGAGACAAACATGGCAAACTTCTCCTACCGCTTCTCCATGTATAACATAAACGGTGAGACATCACACACACAAATGGTATAATTGTTACGTGTTGTGTTTGTGTGTGTGTCTCCCCCTCTCCCCCTGCTTGTCTCCCTCCAGTTGCAGCCTCTCCCTCAGGTGCTCCCAATCCCCAACCAGGGCCTCCATGAAGGCCTGAGGAAGGCTGCAGTCTCTGGGTGTTTCTCAATGTCGAGGAAGGATGCTCCAGAGCCACTATTTCAAGGATACTACGTCATCGAGTGGCGCAGAAGGACTGTTTAAATGCCCAGCATTCGGCGCCACTCTAATAATAATACATTGTATTTCTATAGCGCTTTTCTCGAACCCAAAGACGCTTTACATTTGGGAGGGAGGGTAAACAAAGAAACAAAACAAAACAGAAAAGCAGTCAGGAGGAAGTTGGTTGAGAGGGGGGGGGCTTATGGATACAGAGTTGAAGAGGTGGGGTTTGAGGCGGGACTGGAACAGGGTGAGGGACTCAGACTCACGGAGGTCTTGGGGGAGGGAGTTCCAGAGCTTCGGGACTGCCACAGAGAAGGCTCTGTCTCCGAAGCTCCGGAGTTTGGCCTTGGGCAAAGCAAACCGGCTGCGGTGGATCTGAGGGACCGGGGTGGTTGGTAGAGGATGAGGAGGTCAGTGAGGTGGTGGGGGGGGGGGGGCAGATGGTGGAGGGGGCAGATGGTGGAGGGCTTTGAAAGTGAGGACCAGGAGTTTGTCGCGGATGTGGTGTGAAACAGGGAGCCAGTGGAGTTCTTTGAGGGTGAGGAGTCTGGCGGCTGCGTTCTGGACACGCTGGAGTCTATTGGGATGTAGTGCTGATGCCGTAGAGGAGTGAGTTGCAATAGTCAAGGCGGGAGGAGATGGCGTAGTATACTTGAAATAGTGGCTCTGCAGCAGCTTTAATCGACATTGAGAAACGGCCTCTCTCTCCTTCTCCTCTGGGCTGCATGTGTGACGTGTGCAGCTTGTGTAGTTAGTTGAACTTGTGTTTGTTCATTGTTAGGAGATGTGCTCCAGTTTATCTTTTTGCATTGAGTACTTCAGTCGCTTTCTTTTTGGGAGAAAGTTGTTCTTAGTTTATCTTAAGTTTGAAAATTAAACATTATCTACTAATTTTGCCAAATCAGTTTCCTCTCTCTTTTTATTTGTTACTTCCCTTTGTACCCCTAGTTTAGGAGGGAACGTGACAATAATAAAAACACAAATCCCCATAATGTGTTTGTAACCCCCCCCCCCCCCCCCCCCATCTCCCCTCTCCTTTCTCTTGTCTCCCTGCAGAGGCGTTGAACCAGGGCGACACAGTGGACCTGGACGCCCTGATGGCCGACCTGTGCTCCATCGAACAAGAACTCAACACCATTTCCAAACCAAACTCTGCATCTCACGGGCAGACCAAAGGCCAGCCTCGAGCCCCCGGGGGGCGGAGTGCCAGCACCAAGCACACGGGCACCAGCGGAGGGGGGAGCAGCGGAGGTACACTCGCTGAATGATGTGTATTAGCCTAGTATTCTAACTATGAGTGAGGAGATGAAGCTGTGGCACAGACATGTCGGTGCTTCCCACTTAGTTTAGTCTGAGAGAAATACACAGCAGGAAGCTGTCACTTTTCTTCTTGCAGCCTTCCTGAAACATGTTTGTCCTTTTTTTACCAAAGCCAAAAACACCCAGAGTAAGAGTAGGAAAAGAGGACAATTAGCTGCTTCCTGTTTGCAGCGGGGAAATGTAGATTTTAGCGCCTTACCTAATGTATGTGAATATAGACACATTGATATGTTGATGTGGCACCTGAAATCTAAGCAGAGTGATATAGACCAGGGGTGTCAAACTCAAGGCCCGTGGGCCACATTCGGCCCGCGACTTCATTTTATGTGGCCCCACAAGAGCTTGCAAAGAATATAATATGTTTATTATACGGTTACATGCTACAGAAGCACGTTGCCCATAAACTACATGTCCCACAATGCATCTCAAATATGACTTTTTTTCTCAGAATTTGCCTTTTTTTCTTCAAAATATGCATTTTTTTCATAGAATTCCTTTTTCTCAGAATTAGATTTTTATTTCAAAATGTCACTTCTATTTATTTTTTCTCCAGAATTTGGCTTTTCTTTTTAAATCATTTTGGGACATACGCACTGAAGAGACTTGCAATTATTTGCCCTGGACTTCTGCTTTCAGACGTAGTTAATTATGAAGTTATTACCCTATCCGATGATAATCCAATGCAGAGGCAATGATGTAATATAATACATTATTTTATATATATGATATATTTATATATGTATTTTGATATAGTCTTAAAGTTACAACCGAGTGCAACCATAATGCTGATGTGGCCCGCCATGAAATTGAGTTTGACACCCCTGATATAGACAAATGTATTAATTAATTATCACATATAAGTCAGAACGAGTTCATCTACGCTGATTTTCCTCCACCTAAGCTGTTAATCTGTCCAACAGGAAGCACCAGTAGCAGCACCCGTGCGTCGCCGGCCAACACGGTGCGGGGGGGCAGCGCCAACGCCCGCCCCGCCGCCTCCAACATCTCCCTGGACGACATCACCTCTCAGCTGGAGAAGGCGTCGCTCAGCATGGACGAAGCTGCTCGCCAGACCTCGTCTTCCTCCTCCTCCTCCTCGTCTTCTTTCTCCTCCACCACGCTGCGGCGGCCCTCGTCGGGCTCGTCCGGCGGGGGAGGGGGAGGAGGGGGGGGGGCAGCACAGGAGGACGGGCTCAGTGGGCGCGGTCAGCGAACAGGAAGCGCCCTCCCAGAGGTCCAGTGTGAACTCGGCGTGCGCCTCGGCCTCCAGCATGGACTCTCTGGACATCGATAAAGTGATGGCAGGCGGAGAGGCGGAGGGCCCCGGCTCTCAAGGGCCAAACCAGAGCAGCACAGAGGTATGACCAACACTGCAACACACACACACGGATAGACGTCATTATTATTGTTAGGGAAGGTGTGTGTGTGAGCCGCAGTGTGAAAGACTGCTGTTCTTTCCCACACGACGAGGTAAGCGCTGCATGTTTAACCAGCAGGGAGGAGACGGTGCTGACGGCCAATGCACAATACATCCTGTGTACTGTGCATTG
This sequence comes from Pseudochaenichthys georgianus, assembly GCF_902827115.2. NCBI lineage: Eukaryota > Metazoa > Chordata > Actinopteri > Perciformes > Channichthyidae > Pseudochaenichthys > Pseudochaenichthys georgianus. Next base: position 9,651,228 of record NC_047504.1, on the reverse strand, counting down.
GATGGTGTGTTTATGGATACATTGTAATCTCCAATACTGTATCTTCCATTTCTGAATTCCTTTGCTAACTCACCAAGCATCCTTGGCTCTGTAACAACAGCAGAAACAACACCCTGAGCTAAATGACTAAAGTGTATGTGTTAGGTGTCTTGAAGAACAGAGAACTGTGACATAGTATTTGCTTCAGAAGTCACCATGTCAAAGGGCTGCACAGCTGCTTGAAGTAAATCAAATATGTGTACGCCCCCTAGTGGCTGGCTGTTAGTTTAGGAGGCGCTTGATTTGAAACCTGAGTCTATTATAAAGCATCCAATAATATTGTGACAAATGTTCAACTACTTGTGCAGCCCTGACACGGTATCATGCATGTCCCCTGCCCCCCCCCCCCCCCCTGCATGTCATCACTGTATCTGTGTTTGCATCCTTTCTATATCTGTATCCACACACACCTCCGGGTTCTCCCAGCCTGTCACACTGCGGCGGGCCAGACGGCAGCTTGACTTCTCCCCGCGGGAGGGGGAGGTGGACCGGGCCACTGTAAGTGCGTGAGCGTGCGTGTGTGCAATCTGGATGTAAGGCTGCAGATTCAATTGTAATTTTCCGACACATTAAATTGACATTTTCACTTTCATCAGTCGTCGTGTGCAGCCATTGGTTTGTGTGTACGTGTAACCTTAAGAGTGTGAAGTGGTTGGATGGAGTGATAGTGTGTGAAAGTAGCTGTAGACTTGTAATGATATCTGTTTGTGTCCTCAGTTCCTCTCACACCCACTGCTTCTTTACCCACAGCTGCAGCTAAGAACTGCTGAGCGCTCCATTATGGAAACTTCTCTCGCTTCCACGCTTCTTTTTATACAAAAAGATCACCTAATAAGCCTCTCGAGAATCATCTGGCTATATTTCTCTCATCTTTGTATCCTCTCTTCACCCCAAGCACTCCTATCTGGACCGAGAAACCTCACTCATTCTGAAAAGCATAGCAGGAAAGCCTTCTCACCTCCTGACCAAGGTGACTTCCTCGTACACTCGCTTTGTTGTGTTCGTGTGTGTGTGTGTGTGTGTGTGCTGCTTCTCTCTTCTGCTTTGCATGCCTTGGGATAAATGCATTCTCTGAAAACAGACTTATTTATTTCCCTTAATTAAAACAAGAGGCAGACTTAACAGCGTCTCAGCATGTGGCACGCTGGAAAACACTGTACTGCCAGGAATGAAAATGAAAGGATTTTCCACGAGACGATCTGCGTATTTATTTTTCAGCATTTACCTTGCACTTCCTTCACCATGCTTAAATACACTTGGACGTCGTGTCCTACTTGCTTCCACACTTTCCTTCCCTGGCATGTCGTCTCTCGTCTTCTTTCCTTCATGTCTCTGTTAGGAAATGATGTTCATCGAGTTATCTATCAGAACTCTGTGGCTGGAGCTTTTTCTTCCTTTAATTTGCAAAGAATAGTTTTAGAAAAATAAAACATTATATAAACTCAATTATTAATAATAAAAAGAATGGCAAGTTGAAGTCCTCTGGATGCATCCTTAAGTGTTCCCTCGTTGATGTGTATCGTGGTTGCATTGGACCCTTCTGCGCCCCCCTCTCTCATAGACAGTATCTTCACATCTGTATCCATCATGTGTTGCCCCCCCCCCCTCTTGGCAGTTTCCACAGTGACTGTGTGCAGATTTGTTGTCGCCAAGTGCAAAGCAGGGGACGCCAAGTGAGGTAGACGATGCATGCCAGGGTTTGAAATGCTATTGAGCACGAGCATTTACCGCATACGAGACGAGCCACAAGTGTTGCTAATCTTCCAAACTCCAGAGAAAGATCCAGGACTTCTTCTTTTTCATGGACTGTAAAACAAAAGACAGCCTTGTAGTACTCGTGTTGGAATGAACTGGAAGATGTACATTAGCGGTCACTGGCATAGCCATGCAGATTTCTTTCCAAAAGCCTTTGAGTTATCCCGTTTATTAGAATCCAATGAAGGCCGACCGTGGAGCGGCTGACTCTCATGTCCTTTTACATTTTACAGCCAAAGCCCTGGAGGGGAGTTTTTTTCTTTCTGCTGCCACTACAAAACAATGGAATGGATTCAGTGTGTCAAAGCGTGTGGCTGCTCACACGGTGTCCACGTATGCAGATAGCGTTTGACTGGTTTTAAAAAGTGTGAGAGGATGGGTAGCCCGCGGCGGACCGGCTGTGAGGGACTTAGTGTGACACACTGCAGCAGAGACGCAGACTCACAAACCTGGTTTGGAATGGGAATACCGAATGAGCGCGGGATGTTTGGGAACGAGGCATCAAAGGGAGAGGGTGCCGAGGTTTTCTTCCCGAGCTCGGCAGAGGAGCCTTTTTTAAAAATGGGCTCCATGGTGTGAAAGTGGAAGGGAACACGCCGGTGGAATAGCAATCCGATGAATACATTACACATACATTAATACATAAGGGGAGGAAGTTACGCTATGTGTGACTCAGACTGACTCTGGACTGGAGTCCTTCCAACCCCGTGACCTCTCCTCTCTCACACTCGCACTGAAAGCCTGCCACCATGTGTTGGCCAAACATAGTGCTATTGCATTAATGTGCCCTGGAGATGGTCATGTGGAAAGGTAGTCTGGGTCACGAAGAGGAGGAGGAGGAGGAGGAGGTCTAGTTGTGAAAACCCCTTCTCTTTTAACACAGACTTTTCTTTCACCCAAATCCCACTCTCCGTCGTTGTCACTGTGGTTTAGCTCCGCGGCCGTCGCCGGTCACGGTTTCCCCCGCGCCTCCTGATTGGCTACGGCGGAGAGTATAGGGCTCGGCTGGTTGGCTGACCCTCTGCTTCTACTATTTTTGCGGGGATTACGCTCCGTTGATTGGGCACGCTCCCAAACCCCCCACATCTGGCATAAAGAGAGGGTGATGGAGAGAGGGGAGGAGGGGGAGGGGCATGGTCCTCCCTACTGTCTCATGTGGGGTTGTAGTCAAGTTGTGCTCATCTCGCCACACAGTCTCTTCTGTGAAGACGTGGATTTTCACCCACTGAGGATCATTGTGGAATAACTTTTCAAACACCAGTAGCTGTCTGGGAAGGCGGACTAAAATGCATTTATTTTCCTGGGTTGTTTTTTAAGTTTTTTCTTGAGAATCCATTGAATTCTGGATCTGGATGTTTTTCAGATTGTGTTGCCCTTGTTCATGATCTTCGTAGCAGCTCAGTGTATCTCCGAGTGGAGGGCATAGAGGCTTTCTGAGCTGATCTACTCTCATCCGCAGCCTCTCGCCCTTCGGGGATCTTCTGCCATTGTTTCCCTTTCCGCTGTACATCAAAGGAAGCCGCTGCAGCACCATACGAATCCAATATGGAACCATAGGCAGAAAACGCTGCGCCATATTTGAGGGGAAAACTGGACCAATAGCGGGGTTTTAGCAACAGTGTTTTCGATTCAAAATTCTCACACACGTAAAAAACACGTGGAAGCAAACAAAACGTGCGGGATGGAGGTGATGGCATCCTGTTGGCGGGGGCAGGTAAGCGACCCGAAAGCATGGACAAACTGGATCTGGGTTTTGCACGACACTGTGCGCCATCATGTCTGAGGCTTGTGCATTGAAATGGTTTAGAAGGCTGCTTACTATTTAATGAAGTTGTTGCATGGTGTCTCGTTCCTGCCAGAGGATGAGGCAAGGCGGTGAAATCAGAAACCTTTTTCTTAAGGGGGGGGTGTGTGTGTGTGTTAATGATATTAACCGTGCTCCTGCGTGTCCATGTAGGAGGAACAAGCTGCCAAACTGAAGGCAGAGAAGATCCGAGTCGCTCTGGAGAAAATCAAGGAGGCACAGGTCAAAAAGGTAGGACCTTTATATACCTCGTCATATTCACCGCACACTGCATTTCTTTGTGAACTTCCTCCACGGCAAGGCGGTGGAGCGCAGAGAAAATAGGTCATTGCAGTGTTTGATTATGTGTGTGTCTGCCGGGGAGGGAGCGAGACGTCGGAGAGAGGCTTCAGAAAAAACAGACAATGCAGACGCACACACAACGTCGTGTTTACCACATCCAGCCAAACAAGTGCTGGTTTTTCTGTGAACAATACGGACTCCCTGAAGGCATCGGCGTGTGCATGTCTCTATTGGGAAGTCCGTATGGGACTCAACAGGCAGGACATTTTCAACCAGTGTCTCCCCCAGTGAATGGTGTCCTTTCACATGCAATGAATGGTAGAGACTCACCACAAAGGGATAGACTTGCAAGATAAAGAGTGCTGGTACCGATGACACGTACTAAAAGTGCTAAATTATTACTCGCATCGTCAGCAATCTTCCTCACAATTCACTATATGTCGCATCTATGACATGGAAGCAGCATTTGGATAACAACTTCCAGATGTTGTTGAAGCTGTGTGATTTCTTTTATCTTTTATTCTTCCAGACTAGGGGTTTCAAGGGGTCCCTCCTGTGAGAAATGTAGGTCAGACACCCCCCAAAGCTTTCCCAGCTATTCCATTGGCCCAAGCCTCTCTTCAATCATCTGTACCCCCACGCGGATTGGACGTCGGGTTCCCTGTGGGAGGGGTTCATCTGGATGTCAAGGAATTGAAGTTTTAATTTGGTTTCACACCAGGAGAAATCTGCAGCCTGTGATTAAGCGAGGCTGGATTTGGCACGTGTTATTCAGATTAGGGAACGCCTGCTTGTTGTGGAGGACTTCTGGCTGCGGGGGCAAAACTTTAGCCAGATTATTGGATTTGCCTTGTTGTTTGTGTGACTGTGGGGACCCCATATATAGTATTTAAAAGAAGCCATTCATCCTTTTCAATCCCCTAATCAGGTTCAGAGCCTTAATTTAAGATGGACAGCAGAAAAACCCCACTGTGCCATGAGATATTTTAACATAGAGAAATGCAAATAGACTTTAAAAGGAAAGATGCTGGAACTTGGATGGAATCTTAGAAAATAAATGATTTGACATGTTTTTATTGAAGGACAGATACGGTCACGGTGTTCGTTTTTCTCACGTTTTCCATTTTTTCTCTCGTTTCTCCTCCTCTTCCTCAGCTGGTGATCAGGGTTCACATGTCGGACGAGAGCTCGAAGACCATGATGGTGGACGAGAGGCAGACAGTCAGGCAGGTGCTGGACAGCCTGCTGGATAAATCCCACTGTGGATACAGCCCTGACTGGGCTCTGGTGGAAACCATCAACGAGCTGCAGATGGGTACGAGAGCGTTGGTCTGCTAGCATTATAATCCAAAAAGACTCTCTGGCTAATTGTCATAGATAATAATAATAGTAGTAATAATACAGTTAAAATGTCTGCCCCACCTAAAAAACTGGAATCCCTGGAGGGAGGAAATTAAATGCACATTTGCGTGTCAGCGAAAAAAACTGCATATCTTGCATCTTATCTTCATCACTCCCTCGCCTCTCCTCCCCCTCTCAGAGCGCATTTTCGAGGACCACGAGAACCTGGTGGAGAATCTTTTGAACTGGACCCGGGACAGCCACAACAAGCTGATGTTCATCGAGCGCATCGAGAAATACGCCCTCTTCAAGAACCCCCAGGTACATTTCACTTCAGGACAGTGGGGACGGATCATCCTCTCGATGCCCTCCCCTGCATTCAGTGTGTTACTCCCGACAGCATATGCTACACACACACACACACACACACACACACACACACACACACACACACACACACACACACACACACACACACACACACACACACACACACACACACACACACACACACACACACACACACACACACACACACACACACACACACACACACACACACACACACACACACACACACACACACACACACACACACAACACACACACACATTGTTTATGCATGCTGGTGGCTGGAGTGAACAAGGGAGTGTGTTTGTGTAGTAGAGTAGGAAGTAGGTCAAGTAAAGGTGAATAATTTATTTAACACAAGACGAGGTGATCCGCCGACTCCCTTCTCTCACCGTTGCTTTCAATCATCTCCAGAACTACTTGCTGGGGCGGAAGGAGATATCAGAAATGGCTGACAGGAATAAAGAGGCGTTATTAGAGGTGAGATTAGAGTTCCCGTCTTTCCTACACATCAGGAGGATTACCTACCAGATGAAGTTTAACATGACTGTGTCCTCAGGAGTGTTTCTGCGGCGGCTCGGTGTCCGTGCCGGAGATCGAGGGCATCCTGTGGCTGAAGGAGGACGGCAAGAAGTCGTGGAAGAAACGTTACTTCCTCCTCAGAGCTTCGGGCATCTACTACGTCCCCAAAGGCAAAGCCAAGGTCAGTGAGTGTGCATTAGGCGCAAGTGAAGACGGAGCACACATGGTGGGGTTATGAGAACCAGATCTGCTCTGTGGTATTTCCTGTCGGCACAACACGTGCTCTATTATTAGCAACGGGACAAATGGTATCATTTTGTTGCCTTATTTAAATCGCTTTGTGTGAGTCCTACAATACATTAAAGTGTAACCAAAATACATCAGCCATGTGTCAACCCTTCCTCCACGTCGTCCTCTCTGCAGGCGTCCAGAGATCTGGTGTGCTTCCTGCAGCTGGACCATGTGAACGTGTACTACGGCCAGGACTACCGCAGCAAATACAAGGCGCCGACTGACTACTGCCTGGCCCTGAAGGTGAGGGGGGGGGGGGAAGTGTTGTTCTGACACCAACAGATATGTAGTATCTTAACATAGACTCTGACAGGGTGTGAATTTCTCATCCTATAAATGGACATCAAATGGAACATGTGAATTCATTTGTAGTCTCCAGAGGCTTATTAGAGCTTCTCTCCTACACTGCCAGACTACATCCTCGATGCATTAGCCTTCCATTATAAACACCTTTCTGTTACAAGCTCTTCAAAATGCTTCCAAACAAGTTAATATGAGTATTTGCTTTAATTAGAATGTTAGTACTCGTTGTATTTTATGTAAAAAGATGACGGGAGATTCCGTAAATCTGTCCTTTTATATATATTTAATAATTATCCTTTAAAATAAAGCTTTAAAGCAATAGTAAAATGATGTATTAACTTCTCTGTAGCATCCACAAATCCAGAAGAAGTCCCAGTACATCAAGTATCTGTGCTGCGATGACGTCAGGACCCTGCACCAGTGGGTGAATGGGATTCGCATTGCCAAGGTACGTCTACGATTCAGTGTAGAACAAGTCCAAACAATGTTCTCTCACACCATGTAAAGTATGTTGATTTGTTTATCTCATTGTGTGTTTGTTTGTAGTATGGCAAGCAGCTATACGTGAACTACCAGGAAGCCATGAAGAGGACAGAGGCGGCCTATGATTGGTCCTCTCTCTCTACCGCCAGCATCCGATCAGGCTCCAGCTCCGCCAGCATACCTGGTGAGTTTAACAGTATATATGTGTTCCTTAGATTTGGACATTTCCCATAATGCTGCTCAGAAGCATCCTTTGTTAGACTTCCCCTGCCCTTCCTGGTCTGTCTTTCAAACACTTAGTATGAGGAGAAATGTTCTTTTTAATTCAAGATCTAAACTTGTTGGCTAATAACGTCATACTGCACATCCATTATCATTTCACTCCACTAATGATATGCCTTCTTTCCGGTGTGCTTCCAGAGTCCCAGTCTAACCACTCAGGCCACTCGGACAGCGGCGTGGACACGGGCTCGTCTCACGGCCGCTCCCAGAGTGTGGTGAGCTCCATCTTCTCTGAAGCCTGGAAGAGAGGGACCCAGATCGAGGAAAGCTCCAGGGTAAGGCCTTCTGATAACGGAAGCAGGAATGAATAAAAAGAAAGCCTGTTATAGTTCGGTGTGAATGCTCAGAAACCTTCCCAACATGTGATCTTCATCTGGAGAAATCTGCATTGCAGTTGAGTGGAAGGAGTTGCCTTCTCTAGTTCCTTATGTGTCGTTTATGTCTCTTCTTTTCCAGGCATCCAGAGGGGCCACCCTGCCGCACGCTTCCCACGGTCACCGGCACCACAGCCAGCACTCGGCTGATATCCCCGCCCTGACGCCCTCCCCCCAACCTCAGCTGCAGCAACAGCAGCAGCAGACTCCACAGCAGCCTCCACAGCAGCAGCAGCAGCAACAGCAGCAGCAGCAGCAACAACAACAACAACCACCACAACAACAACAACAGTTTCCACCACAGCAACAACAACTTCCTCCCCAGCAACAACCACAGTTTCAGCAACAACATCCACCACAGCCTCCACCACAGCAACAACTTCCACCACAGCAACAACTTCCACCACAGCAACAACTTCCACCACAGCAACAGCATCAACAACATGAACAACAACAACAACAACAGTTTCAGCAACCACCACAGTTTCAGCAACCACCACAGTTTCAACAACAACAACCACAGTTTCAGCAACAACATCCACCACAGCAACAACAACTTCCTCCACAGCAACAACAACTTCCTCCACAGCAACAGCATCAACAACATGAACAACAACAACAACAACAGTTTCAGCAACCACCACAGTTTCAGAAACCACCACAGTTTCAGCAACCACCACAGTTTCAACAACAACCACAGTTTCAACAACAACAACCACAGTTTCAGCAACAACATCCACCACAGCAACAACAACTTCATCCACAGCAACAGAATCAACAACATGAACAACAACAACAACAACAACAACCACAGTTTCAGAAACCACCACAGTTTCAGCAACAACCACAGCATCAGCCTCCACCACAGCAACAACAACTTCCTCCACAGCAACAGCATCATCATCAACAACAACAGCAACCACAGTTTCAGCAACAACCACAGTTTCAGCCTCCTCCACAGTATCAGCACCCATCAATGCACCCCCACACCCCTCCCCAGCACCTTCCCCCCCAGCAGCCCCCTCCCCCCCAACAGCACCCTCCCCTCCAACAGGCCCCCCCTCCCCAGTACACTCAGCGTCCTCCGCCCTCCCCTCAGTCTCCACAGCAGCAGCCCATCAGCAGCTACAACAACCACATGCCCCCCCAGCAGGTGGCTCCTCCCCCCCAGCAGGTGTCTCCCCCCCCCCCAGCAGGTGGCTCCTCCCCCCCCACCTCCGCCTCCCCCTCCTCCCCTTCCCCCAGTATACATCGTGTCGAACCACTCCCCCGCGCTCACCATGTACAAGTTTAGCACCATCACCAGGCTGCAGAACCAGAAGGGGAACCAGCCGCTCAATCAGAGGCTTCCGGGGCACCTCCATGCTATTGGTCATCAGGTTCTGCCCGTTGGCCCGCCTCCGGTCAAACCAAACCCCAATCACATCGCAGCACGGACTAATGTCCCGCCCCCCCCTCCGCCTCCCCCCCCTCCCCCGCCTCCCTCCATGCCGGCCCCAGGTTCAGCCATGGCCGTGTTGAGGCGGGGCCCCCCGAGCCCTGCTGCCCCCCCCCGCCTTCATCCCACCCCCCCCAGCACTTCCACCTGCTCCACAGACCAACGGCCTAGCCTTCCCTCCCCCTCCGGCTCCCATCAGCCACCCTGTCTACAGCACCGGGTTGAAGCAGGCGCTGAAGGAGAGGTTTCCCAGCCCGCCGCGGGACCTCCCCTCTCCAAATGAACTCGAGGAGTCCCCCCCGCCTGCCCCTGCGCCGACACCCCCACCTCCCCCTCCACCCCCACCTCCTCCCCCCCAGCAGTTCCCAGTGCCGGCCCACTTCCCACCTCCTCCTGCACCCAAAACCTTCACCCCAGGGTTTGTCCCTCATGCTACCCCCAAACCTGTCTCACCTGTCTTCCCTTTCCCTCCTGCCCCACCTCCTGCCTGCCTGGGTGGCCCCACCCCCCCGCCACCTCCCCCTCCTCCCCCACCTGCACCCTTCAAGAAGCAGTTCAGCCTCCAAAACTCTGGCCCTCCACCTCCGACTTTCCCCAAGCAGCACAGCCTGTCTAAACAAACAGGGGCTCCTGCTCTCTCTCTGGTGAAGCAGCTGGCCAGTCAGTTTCCGGGAGCTTCCTCCCCAGCAGCCAATCACACGGAGAGCCCCAAAGCCCCCCTCTCCCCCCCTGCAGTCAAAACCAAACCAAGATGGCAGCCAGGAGGCAGCCAGCAGCTTCAGTCTCCAGAGTTCCCTCCTCCTCCTCCGGACGGCAGCGCTGGCTTCCCTCCAGCCCCCCCTCCTGCTCCTCCTGCTCCTCCTCCAGCCTCTGTCACAGGCCCCACTCCACCACCTCCTCCCCTCCCTCCTGGAAACATGGGCTCCCCGTTGAAGAGTACACCCTTTGGGTCCTCCAACTTCGGAGGGAAGAAGCCCCCTCCCGCCCCGCAGAGAAACCCCAGCGCCACCCCCTACGAGGAGTCCAGGAGGAACCTGCTCAGCAAGTTTGCGCCCCAGAACACTGGCCCTCCTTCCTCCCCCTGCCCTGCCTCCCCCTCCAAGGACCCTTCATCTGGACCACCTGCTCCCCCAAAACCAGGCAAGCTCAACATGGCCAACCTGCCCTTGGGGCTGCAGTCCAAAGTGAACCAGGTGAAGCAAACGGGCGGGGACTACCCTACCCCCCCGCCTGCCTGCGCCTACTTCCCCCCTCCTCCTCCGCCCTCTGATCTCTTCCCCCCCCCCCCCGCCTCCTCCTCCTCCACCTCCTCCTCCACCACCCGGTAGTGACTCCCACAGCGGAGCACCTCCTCGAGTTGCCGTGGTGAACCCCCAGCCCCAGGCCCCGCCTCCTCCTCCGCCTGTGCCTCTTCTCAGCAACTCAACATGGGGAAAGAGCTTACTGAAAAAGACTCCTCCACCGACACTTGCCCGGCGCAGCAACACGACCCCGGAGCCCCCCAGCCTCTCCTCACCCCCACCCACCTCCCCAAAGGGCGGCTCAGGCCAGCCCAACTTCATGGATGACCTCCACCGGACGCTGAAGCGAAAGTCGGTGGGACGCCAGGGCTCTCTGAGCTCGGCCGGCCTGATGGGGAAGGCGGAGCCCGTGGGGACAATGGACGACATGGCGCTGCCCCCCCCGCCCCCCGAGCTGCTCCTGGACCAAGGCACGCAGAGCAACGGAGGAAACGGGGGCTACATGTCCGGAAACATCTCAGGCTATGCAACGCTACGACGAGGACCCCCACCTGCGCCCCCCAAACGGGGGGACATGACCAAACTTACTTGAGAGAGTTGGACTTGGAGAACAGGACAATAAAGAGACGGATGAATAGACAATGAGATGAATATGGAAGCTCCTGCATTGCTCTTGGATCACGATGATAAACATATGACTGTAAATACTGAAACCCAAACCAGACCATGGTCCATTAGTGTTTATGTTTGGCAATCTGGATGGGTGGGGTTTACATGTAAAACTAGAGCAGGCAAGTTTGACATCGCTGAAAAGTAACTGTTATTTTTCTGCGATTAGTCTAAACTCTCTGGAAGACATTGTTTGGGAGACCCCGCCCATCTTGTTCCCCAAGCAGATTTAAACACTAATAATAATTGTGCAAATATTACTGGAACCAGGTCTGAGCCAAACCATGTTATCCGCTTCTTTGCCATACGGTTGTGCCGCGTAAAAAAATAAAAACCCACATCAGGATGTTTCTGCTCGGTACTGCATGGACTTCATGTGAGAACAAGCGGTAACAAAACACGAGGCTGTTCCGGTGTGTGTGCACGAGTGAGAGCGAGAAACTGGACACGCATACATGCACGGTGTACGGCGAGGAAGTAGTTAGTGGCGGTCTCGTGGAGCAGGGACGGTCTGCTTTATATAAAATTATTTAATGATCGATAAATGGAAGGATTTTTTGTTAATATAAGCTGGTCAGCAAAGTGGAGAGAAACAAAGGAATGTATATGGGAAGGTGTGTGTCAACATAAGGTCAACAAGGCAGGAATACAAATACATTTCTAGACTGTGTTCAGAAGGAGCCTTATCCCCAAAGTCTTGCACAGAGGTCAAAGCAGAAAGGAGATTTCTTCCAAAGGTTCAGCAGAGTCTGGACTGTGCAACCGGAAAGAAAAAATAAACTGCTTTTTTTATTTAACAAAGGAGGTGGGGGCGGCTGTGGTGGTGTATCTTCGTCTACCATGTCTCGTGCGTTGGCTTGATTTCGGACCGTACCCTACAGTTTCTGTACAGCTGCTACTCCGTTAGTCTCCGCCCTCTTCTACAGGCAACAGGAAGTAGAATGTACAGGTTGGATTCAGACATGTCAAGTATACTCCACACACCCAGTTGAAAAAATTAATATTTGTCTGGTTGATGTACAGAGCGTTAAATCATGATAACAGAAATCATCTGAGCGGCATAGCACTGAATGTCGCTCTGTGTCGTATCTCGTGTCTTCATGGTGCCGGTGGTGCGCGGGGACTCGAGGCCTACAGAGTGGATATTAAAGGGTTTACATTTCTTGCAGCAATGCCTTTACTTTCAGGGTGCTTGTGCTGTGTTTCAAGGAACTCGTCATCAACACGTCCCTGTGTGCCAGCATGACATATCATTAATATTTCAGACTGTTTAAACTGGTTTTGAATTGGCTCGAGTGTGGAAATGTGTGCTTGGAGTGATTTCCACACAAGGCCCTTTTTATCATGCTATTATTTTGTCCTGCAAATCATTTCCTATAACTGCGTATCATTGTCTTTTAAGCAGGATGTGTGCTACAGTACAGTATGTAAGTTATTGATGTACTGTTGATGTGGGGCCAAGTGAAATGAAGAAAAACGGTTGCAGATGTGATCGTCTTGCATATAAACTGAAAATCACAATATAAATGTTCAAACCAGACCTCAATCTGTGTCAGAGTCCTACTTTGTTCAAATGATCCAGAAGATCTGTTTAGGTGACTTAAAGGGTCCTCATGGTTCATGTTTTTATTTTGTGCCTCGACTCGACTGACATGTTTGCATGCTTTAATGTTCAAAAACTGCTTTGGGAACTTTGTGAGGATTGCCTTTGCAGACCATTTACTTGCACCAAAACCTATAGAACACACAGAGAAAACCCGAAAAATAATAACGGGGCCCCTTTAATGTAATGCATTAAAGAACCATGATTTCAAATGGGAGGAGAACAGTCTTTCGGCTCCATCTAGTGGTCTTATCATGCAAGACAAAAACGACACAAACACATTTTAGCAGCTATGAACTATTACCTCCAACAGTCAGGAATCATTAAGTAGAATCCCACAATTGAATAATAATAATAAGGGACAACAATCTCGGTTTGCAAATTCAGTTTTTACTTCCAGTTTGTCTTCTTATCAGCACTTAAGTGTTTCCAGAGTGAGCTGAAGTCTCACACCAGGTAGTTGGTGAACGTGTCGCCTCGAGGCTGGACGTCTACCGTCTCTTTTGGGAGGGAGCGAGCAGGCAGGACGGGTGGAGGAGATGGGACTGTTGACAGATATAAGGTTAGTTAAACACTCTGAATACAGCCCTTGTAAATATATTTTTGAAATATTCAATGTGGCCATGTGAAAACCATTATAGTAAATCTAATTGAAACACTATTTAAAGTTGAAATGCTCTTACCTTGATTTTCAAATGGGATGTTGAACTGTTGTCCCCCTCTTGAGAACAGCTGTGAATCAACATAATATTGTTGCTTATATTGATTAGAAAGCTCCACTTTCTCACCTTTTATTAAGAGTTTGGCTTCATTTATTAAAAATGCTGTTCTATTTTCATAGAAAACCTTCAACTAGACTTTCATTGTCCACTTTAATATAGGTTTATAAGTTATATGACTTGCTATGGCTTAAAATGGATGAATTAGTGTCAAAGTCAGCTCTACTTTCCCCCGCTTTAGTCCTCACCTCCTCACTGGACTCAGAGCTGGAGCTGGAGAAAGAGTCACGGCCACATTTGAGAGACACCACCTGGGTGGAGTCGGCCGACACTCGAAGCCGACTGGAGCAGGAGAAGGTCGGCTGCAGTGAAGGAGGAAAGAGCGGTATATTTGTCACAAGGAAGAACAGATCTGATCATCAGCACACTCTGTCCCAGTAAATCAGTGCCAACTCAAACAGTGGGCTGCAGCAGTCTGTCAACATGTGTCCTTCCCAGAGATAAGAGTATTGTACAAGTACACATTAACATTCAACAATCGTATAAGTGCAGGACATATGTTTTATTTGCTTTTTGCCGTTTGTTGCGGTCTCTTTTTGTGCAGCAATCTAAAACAAACCATAATAAGATCCCCGACATTGAATATCTCACCACAAAGAATCCGGGTCTGAAGGCACATGTCTGGGGGTCGTGCCTTGAAGCCTTCACACACTGCGTCTCTTTAATGCCAAGCACCATCTGCAGGTCTACGGTGTTCAGGCCCATGGGAATCACCTGGCATGTGATATTTGTTATAATGAAGATAAAACAAAGTACTACCTCTATTCTGTAAATAGCCACTGCAATTATTTCCGGCAACAACAATTCAAAAATGACCACAGAAACTGTGCTGACCTTTGTGACGGAGCCTCGAGTCACCCGGTAAAGATGGCTGACGGCGTACACAGAGTTGACCCTGGCTAGAGCGGCTGTGAGCCCCCTGTCTGCCATGGCCCCCAGCTCAGAGTCATACAGAGGGACTGCTGCGTAGATGTGGAGAAAGTCTGTCACTGAGTCTCCTCATGAAGTGCTGCAGACGGAGATCCACTCACCTGAGCATCGCACAGCCTGCAGCAGCGCCAACAGAAGCACGTAGGACTTCATCTCCAAAACTTAAAACCTGTCTTTAATTTTCTGACTTCTAAATATATCCAGATTTTTTTCTAGCATCCCTACGCGCCTCCTTTTACCCTCAATAACCTTTCAAATGAACTCCCTCCCCTTCTCTGTCACGCCTCTTTCACTCAATACCTACTAACCTTTGTTCAGCAGTATCGATCCCAGGGTGATGTCCTGAATTAGGAGGGCACTGTGATTCAGATTCAGCAGACACAAACTTGAATTGTTTACATAAGGGTCCCCCCTTTTATATGAAAAGAGGATTTTAGAACTACGAAAAACCTTACCTTACCCAGTTAGGTCAGATGGCTCAGAGAGACCGGCATGCATGTAATTATTACAAAACTGGAACTGTAAGCTTAGTTCTAGCCAGGGGAGGATAGTTTAAACATCTTTTTGGATAAGGATCCTCCCCCTCATATACAAATGAGTTTTTTTAGAAATAAAAGTTTTTACATGAAGGTGTTCGTGGCGCAATTGTAGGACATACTCTGAGCTATTGTTGGTGTTTGCTAGATTTTGTCACAAAAAGAAAATGTGAGAAAAACAAGTCATAGTGCAAACAGTCAGTGATCCAACACTGCTCAGGTAAGCTGAGGCTTGGGTTCGATCGAGTTTTCAAAATCTCCAACCCAAAGTTGAGAATGAGTTTATCAAATGAAAGGTTTGTCTCTCAGGTCAGAAGACTGACCGTGAGACCGCAGGTTGTGGGTTCAAGGCTTTTCAGGTGCAGTTATCTTTAAGGTCCACAAACCCAGATGAGCAGGTCATAAGCTCTACGAAACAATTTTGACTCAGGACAGATGGTGCAGAGGGATATGTGACAGGTCAGAAGACCTGAGGTTGTGTGTTCGAATCCTGTTCAATGCTCAGTGATTTTTAAAGAGCTTTACTCAAAGTGAAGAGGATAAATGCGCCCAGAGAACAGGTCTTCATGTACATGAGTCTGTGGCTATCTGGGTTTGTTCTCGGCACTTAGGCGCCTTAGTGCGCACTGAGGCGCCTATCTGCCGAGAACAGATCCGCTGCTTATCATGTGCGGGGTTCGAGTCTCCTAGAGGCAAGGTAGCTAATAAAATAGGTCCAAAATAGAGAAATAAAATAGGCCAACAAAATAGATGAAAAGTAGAATAAATAGAGTTCCCAGATAGGATAGGTGACCAACTAGAAAAGCATAGAGAAATACGTGTAATGTAAACATTGAGCTCAATTAGGGGATACAATAAATTAGTCTTTTCTTGTCTAGATACTTGACTCTGACCGTTTGCACTATGACTATGTAATGAGTTTACCAAATGAAAGGTTTGTCTCAGGTCAGATGGCTCAGAGGGAGAGAAGACTGACCGTGAGACTGCAGGTTGTGGGTTCAAGGCTTTTCAGGTGCAGTTGTCTTGGATGAGACGACAACTCATGATCTGCCCATTATTTGTATCTGTCTACGAAAATACTCGCATCTCATACTTAAGTAAAAGTAATAATCCAGCAGCGTGTGGAAATAAGTCAGTTTAGGAAGGCACAACATGTTTATTTAAAGAAGTCACACTTAACTATGTAATTATTAAAAAGTAACAATAGTAGTCACAACATTTTTTTAAAGTTACACTTGAAAAAAGTCAGTATAGTTTGTCTTGAAAATAAGTAAAGTATATAAAATACATTTCATAAAAAAGTACGTCAGAGTAAATGTAATAAAGGTCGTATGTCATCTTTTTTAAATGTTATACTATGACTTTTTTATATTTCTCTACATGCTGTACTATGACTGTTTACATCTTATATTAAACAAACTATACTACATCTTTATTTCTAACAACTATACCATTACTTTTTATTCCATAAATTCCATACTATGACGTTTAAAAGTTGTATTAGATCTAACATATTAGATCAGGGATGGGCAACTTTGATGGTGGTGGGGGCCACATAATTGATGTACTGGCCTCCAGGGGGCCGCGGATTCACTTGGAACACACACACACACACACACACACACACACACACACACACACACACACACACACACACACACACACACACACACACACACACACACACACACACACACACACACACACACACACACACACACACACACACACACACACACACACACACACACACACACACACACACACACACACACACACAAATTCCATGTATTGTATGTAATTATTATCCAATTAAGTCTGATATTTACATTGACATTTTACAATCTTTCAGCTGAAATTATGAATGAAAAGCGTATAGTAATCATAGATAACACGGCAGGGTCCGTGACAGTTTGTTTTCATCTGATTTCAAATAAACAAATTCTTGGTTTTTAGAATATTAAACTTGTTTCGCCAAATTCAGATGATAAACATAACTTTTACGCTTGTAAAGGCATAATTACAAACGGTAATTTAACGTCACAGCAGGCATAACACACCACAGATTATTTTGCGGTATTCAAAATCATGTACGCAGCTTGCGACGTAACTAGGAGTCTAGTGGACGGTATCAGTATTTCTTTTACCCATCCCTGTATTAGATAGTGTTTATTATTTAATACATTTATTTGAACCCTATTTTGTAGTCAGGTAGTGGACCTACAGTCCTTGACTCTAACCTCTAAGCTATTTTGTCTCACAAACTTTCTCGGTGAATCCCAGACTGAAGTATGTGTCATTCACTAGGAAGTGCTAGGGCTGTGTGTTTTGAGGCTCAATCATGAGATGGAGATGTCAAATATGCAAAGAAACATCCAACTCTCTCAGGTCAAACGGCTCAGGGTGATAAGAATGATGGTTGGTAGTCCAGAGGTTCTTGGTTCGAGTCTTGTGCGTTCCAGATAGATTTTAAGGTGTCTTCACCTTAAGGAAGAAGTCAAATACAAGTAAAAGCCAGGACTTCTCATCTGCTCCAATGGCTCACGGAGATAGAACACCAGAGGGTGTTGGTTCAAGCCTTGTGCGTTCCAGATAGATTTTGTGCATGTTTAAGGAGAGTTAGTATCCTTCGGGGGTGAGTCGAGGATACCAATAGGAAGCTTCCTTAATTAAGAAAGTTAGGGGGGGAGTGAATAGGATACCAATAGGATACTAACTTCCTTAACTTCCTTAATTAGGAAGGTTAGTATGAAGAAAGTTAGTATCCTATTCACTCCCCCCGAACTTTCTTCATACTAACCTTCCTAATTAAGGAAGTTAGTATCCTATTGGTATCCTAGCTTCCTTAATTAAGAAAGTTAGTATCCTATTCACTCCCCCCCGAAGGGGGGGCAGTGAATAGGATACTAACTTTCTTCATACTAACTTTCTCAATTAAGGAAGTTAGTATCCCTTCGGGGGGAGTGAATCCTATTCGGGGGGAACAATAGCATACCAACTGTAAACATGCACAACATCAATCTAGAACGCACAAGACTTGAACCAACACCCTCTGGTGTACCAACCATTGTTCTATCTCCGTGAGCCATTGGAGCAGATGAGAAGTCCTGGCTTTTACTTGTATTTGACTTCTTCCTTAAGGTGAAGACACCTTAAAATCTATCTGGAACGCACAAGATTCGAACCAAGAACCTCTGGACTACCAACCGTCATTCTTATCACCCTGAGCCGTTTGACCTGAGGGAGTTGGATGTTCCTTTGCATATTTGACATCTCCATCTCATGATTGAGCCTCAAAACACACAGCCCTAGCACTTCCTAGTGAATGACACATACTTCAGTCTGGGATTCACCGAGAAAGTTTGTGAGACAAAATAGCTTAGAGGTTAGAGTCAAGGACTGTAGGTCCACTACCTGACTACAAAATAGGGTTCAAATCTCACACAGGCATGATCAAATAGATGCAGGAATAAATTAACAAAATAATATAGGAATAAATTATCAAAAAAATACAGGAATAAATAAATGCAGAAATACATACAAATAATAAATGAACACTAATAAATATATTAAATAATACATTTTATTATAATTATTACATTTATTATTATATATATCATTATTTATTCCTGTGTTTATTTATTATTAAATAATACATAAACACAGGAATAAATGTATTACATAATAAATAAACACTATCTAATATGTTGTGAAAAACTTTTAAAAGTCATAGTATGGAATTTCTGGAATAAAAAGCAATGGTATAGTTGTTAGAAATAATACAAAGTATACTGACCTTTGTCAAGTGTAACTTTAAAAAAATGTTGTGACTACTATTGTTACTTTTTAATAATTACATAGTTAAGTGTGACTTCTTTAAATAAACATGTTGTGCTTTACTAAACTGACTTATTTCCACACGCTGCTGTATTATTACTTTTACTTAAGTATGAGATGCGAGTATTTTCGTAGACAGATACAAATAATGGGCAGATCATGAGTTGTCGTCTCATCCAAGACAACTGCACCTGAAAAGCCTTGAACCCACAACCTGCAGTCTCACGGTCAGTCTTCTCTCCCTCTGAGCCATCTGACCTGAGAGACAAACCTTTCATTTGGTAAACTCATTACATAGTCATAGTGCAAACGGTCAGAGTCAAGTATCTCGACAAGAAAAAACTAATTTATCTTATCCCCTAATTGAGCTCAATGTTTACATTACATGTATTTCTCTATGCTTTTCTAGTTGGTCACCTATCCTATCTTGGAACTCTATTTATTCTACTTTTCATCTATTTTGTTGGCCTATTTTATTTCTCTATTTTGGACCTGTTTTATTAGCTACCTTGCCTCTAGGAGACTCGAACCCCGCACATGATAAGCAGCGGATCTGTTCTCGGCAGATAGGCGCCTCAGTGCGCACTAAGGCGCCTATGTGCCGAGAACAAACCCTGATAGCCACCAACTCATGTACATGAAGACCTGTTCTCTGGGCGCATTTATCCTCTTCACTTTGAGTAAAGCTCTTTAAAAATCACTGAGCATCGAACAGGATTCGAACACACAACCTCAGGTATTCTGACGCGTCACATATCCCTCTGCACCATCTGTCATTAGTCAAAATTGTTTCGTAGAGCTTATGACCTGCTCATTTGGCTTTTTGGACCTTAAAGATGACGATGTCGATTTTTAATGAAAGACGCAACAAAATAATCGAAAAAAATATGTTATGCCATAATAAGGCATGGTATAGTGTGTAGACACCAGGCGTGGTATTTTATTCAGTTAAAAATGACCGAAAAGTCATAATATAGCATGTTGAAAAAAATGACAACAAGTCATAACCCTCACCAATGTCGGAGAAATGCTAAAAGAAAACATCGTACAGTATGTCGAAAATATCATAAATAGTCATAGTATAGTACCGTAAGTTCTTCAGGATCTCCAGAAGCCACCGTCTTCATTGATGTCAGATGAATGTCCTCGCAGTCCTGTGAGGAGAAGAGAAGAAAAAGACACCAGGAAGTCAGTATGTCGAAAATATCAGAAAAACCTTCTGGTTTAGTGTGTCAAAAAATCCAGGAAAAACAACATAGTATAGTATGTCCAAAATGTAAATACAAATAGCATAGTATACTATGACTATGTTGGAAATGGTCATAGTGTAGTATGTTGGAAATATCAGAAAAGTCATAGTATAGTGCAGTGGCGTAGGCAGATATCAAAGAGTGGGTGGGCCCAGCCCGTTCAAGACCACACATACTTAATAGGCGCATTCACACTGCGGTACTTTTCCCACAAAGGTTCATGCGAACTTAGTTCATGCGAACTCTTTAGTTCGCATGAACTAAGATCGCGTTCACACCAGAAAAAGTCCCTGGGGGAGGATTAGGCAAATGAAGCCGCTGACGTCACTTCTTCTTCTTCTGCTTTGGGTTTACTGGCAGGCCGCAACCCACTTCACGGCGTATACTGCCGCCCAAAGTCCCCGGAGTTGGGGAAGGCTTCAGTAGAAGCTGCTGGGAGTCCCAGCAGCTTCTACTGAAGCCTTCCGAGTAAATCGCCAGAACGCCGACACCTCCTCATCTCCACCGCTCCCATGTTTTATTTTGTGTTGCCATAAGTTAGTCTCTCTGCGTTTCTGCGCTGGGCTAATGCTAATGCTAATAATGCTAATGCGAGGATAATGAAATGGCGGCTTCACAAAACTCTTTGGGAGTTTTACGGGGCGTGGTTTGCAATCCGCCCAGCCAATCAGAAATATAGCTCTTTTCTCAAAAAAGAGCTATATTTCTGCTCTCTAGCAGGGACTTTCGAGGGGGTAAAAAGGTTCGCATGAACTACTTTTAGTACCGGCTCTTTTTGGTGTGAACGCGATCATGAACTAAGTTCGCATGAACCTTTGTGGGAAAAGTACCGCAGTGTGAACGCGGCTAATATGTCCTCAAACGCATGTTAACTGAAATAAGCCAGTCAGAATGGACCTCCTTGAGTTCTCCGATTGGTTGGTTTTGTGGCACATTTGTAACGCTGTGCCAACTCGAGCGAGCACACGGTGGAGAGGTTGAGCGAGAGGGAGAGAGAGCGCGTGCTTGTGCGGTCTGCTTGTGCGCGGAGCAGGAGTTTGTGAGAGGGCTTGGAGTAAATTGTGCTTGCAAAATATATTTTTCTGTGCTCAACATTTTTAAATTGCGCGCTCAATAACATTTTCTATGCTCAAAATGTTTCATTGCGTGCTCAGGATAGAGGCACAAAAATAACGCCATAGACGAGAGCCCGAAGTACACGATTCATTCAAGGGAAAATGTCAGTGTCTTATTGAGTCGAGCACCTCCACGAGTGATGGGAAGGTGATGCCCGCTGTCTCCTTTCTCTTTAGCTGCTGCACAAACACTTTGTGTTCTGCAACTTCCACACAGATGGGAAAGTGTGTGCGGGCAGGCTGAATTCATTCATTGTCCCCAAAGGCAGACCGAGGCAACAATGCAGCAGCGGCTCTCATAAACCCGTATGTGTCCGCCTTAAAACGAGTGTCCAGTTCCATAATCTGCCTGTCAAGCACACGATTCAAAATGTTGTGTAGGTCCTTCACAGGGGAGGCTTTGCCCAGCGTAGATTCACTTTGCCAATCGCCAAGCTCTCCAAGCAACCTCCTCTTTCGACCCAGTGACGTCCCAGTGAAGGACGTCGTGTTTTTTTATCAAATCATCTTCAGTGTCACAAGTTCAATGAAGTCAGCTTCTGTTTTCCTCAATGTAGTATAGTTTTCCTCAGGACCCTCGATTAGATCGATGCAATCTGTGACCGTTGTAGTGGAACATTGCAGGCCTTTTGTTGCCTCGTCGCTAATTTCAAACAGCCTGTTGAACATGACGAGAATAAACACACATGTATTTGTGATGAGTAAAGAAGCAGCAATTTGCAGTATCTCATTCTGGATATCGGGGCTTGTAAGTTTCCCGTTCACCGGCAGGTTGTCCAGTCGCCGTTTTATTTCTGGGTCATAGTGAGAGATCATAAATCTATCGATTAGATTTATGATTCGGAAATGATAAAAGTAGGGTAGACATGTGGATATTATCCGGCTGAACAAAATGTGCATTTATCAAAAAGGTTGGTTTCCCACAGATCTTATTTCGAGCTATTTTCCAAGATCCTATGGAGAAATCTCATGGCCTTTTTGTCGAGGGAAGTCATGCGCAGATTACTTCCGGCTTTTAGGACGCGTCACTGCACAACTCTATATCTGCATTTGTAAAGAAGTAAGATACAATGATTTTTGAAAAATAAAAAAGTATTGAAAGTCAATTTACAATACGCTACATTCACTGGCTGCTACGACAGATTTTCCAGATCATTTTCCAGCTACGCGTGTGGTATAGGTATAGTACAGTAAGTACTTCATTGATGCCAGGTGAATGTCCTCGCAGTCCTGTGGGGAGAAAATAAGAAGAAGACACCATGAAGTCAGTATAGTAGGTACTGACTATAGAATGAAAATATCAGAAAAGACGACATAGTATATATGAAACAAGTTGTATAGTAGGTCAAAATGAACATACAAAAAGTAGATTAATAGAATTATGTATAGTATGCCTCTACTTATTAAATAATTATAGACCCATCTCTACATAGTCAGTTCTGGCCAAGGTTCTTGAAAGCCCAGTGAGTGAGCAGGTAAAGGAGTTTTTAAGTAACAATGACATCCTATGAAAACATCAGTCAGGCTTCAGAAAGCAACAGAGCAGCATCACTGCCACGATGAAAGTGGTGAAAGATATTGCTAATATCTTGGACAAAAAGCAGAGTTGAGCAGCTCTGTTTATTGATCTTTCCAAAGTGTTCGATACCGTCGATCCTCATATCTTGAAGCAGAGGCTGGCCAGTATTGGCATATCCAGCCATGCAGTGGGTGGTTTGTGAACTGCTCTCTGAAAGGTCCCAATGGGTTCAGTTTAATGGGCTGTCTTCTGAGTGGTTAAACATCACTAATGGTGTTCCTCAAGGTTCTGTTTTAGGTCCACTTTTATTCTCCATCTCCATTTTATTGACCCAACAGCTTAGGTCAAAATGTGGATGGAGCAACATTACATTTTTATGCTGATGATACCGTGATGTACTGTGCAGGTCCCTCCATTAGGGAGGCTGCTGTTAAATTACAGGCTGTTTTTAATATTATTCAGACGCAGCTCCCTGAGCTTAAGCTTATTTAAAATGTTGATCAAACTAAGGTAATGCTATTTTCGAAAGCCAAAAAGACACCGGAGACCACTTTGGATATTGTTACTACGCAATGAAAAATACTTGAAGTTGTTGCCTGTTATAAATACCTAGGTATCTGGCTTGATGGTTGCCTCTCTTTTAAACTTCAGGTCAATAACCTGCTTAGAAAGCTGAGGGTTAGGCTAGGGTTCTTCTACAGGAACAAGTCCTGTTTCTCACTTGAGGCCAGGAAAAGGCTCTGTGACCTTTTGACCTGTGCTGGACTATGGTGACCTGGTCTATATGAATGCACCAACCTGATCAAGTTAGATGCCGCCTCTCACAGTGCACGGACATTTGCTACTAACTGTAAAGTATTAACTTATCACTGTACCCTGTATGCCAGGGCAGGTTTAACTTCACTCACTGTACGGAGGCTCGGTCACTGGTACATGTTCATCTACAAAGCCATGTTAGGTAAACTACCATCTTCCATCTGCTGTCTGATCACACGGAGAGTTGAAAGTAGCTATTTTGTTAAATGTGCTAAGTGCTAGGACTGACTTAGGGAAAAAGCTTTTATGTGCGCAGCTCCACTAACTTGGAACAGTCTGCAAAAAGAATGGAAACTGAGCAATTTGGTTCCACTGTATGTTTTTAAAGCTTGGATAGATGCTATGCAATCTGATACTGTTGGTACCTGTACATGTCGTTAGCTATGCACATTGTAACCCTGTAACTATGCTGTATGATGTCCTTTTGTTTTTCTGTTGTTTTATATTTTTATGTCTTCATGTGTAACCGAATTGCTGCATGTCTCCCTTGAAAAAGAGATCGATGATCTCAATGGGATTCACCTGGTTAAATAAAGGTTTGAAATTAAAAAATGAGCTCCCCCTTGACCAGTTGTGATTGAAACACATCAATAATCATGTATATATAAATATATATATATATATATATATATATATATATATATATATACGATTCTGAAATGGTCCATTATGCATAAGGAGTACTTAAGTATATTTTGATGCAGGAGATAACAAAGTCATTTTAAAATGTGGTAGTGCTACTTATAGCATGTGCAGTTAGTGACCACCAGGTGGAGCATTATGAATTAAAACTGCACCCTAACACCACTGCAGACAGAGTATAACTGCTGCTAAACATACAACAACAACACAAATGGATTAAATACCTCGACAAACCATGTGTAAGCTAGAGAAAATGTATTAAGAGATTCATGTATGAAGTGATGTGTGTACATTATCAGAGCCTGTAAACCGGAAGTGCTCATCCACTGACAGCTACAGTAGCGAAAATATCACACAGTCCATTAAAAAAAAGTATGAAATGTCATGGTACTTCTCACAGTATTTTATTATTTCGAAGTGACCATGACTCGGGTGAATTTGACAATGAGCGGTTTGTTTATTCTGCCGGACTGTAGCAACTGTACCGGCGTTAGCATAGCTGTAAGCTAACACAGCGGGGACGTGTTTGTTTGCTTGTATTTTTCGCGTATGTGTTAGATTGCTTATTTGTTAAGTTTGTGTGGACGTTTGGCCATTGACTGACCTTTTAAATCACAGGAAAGTCTAGTTATCGCTGTGTATTCCCTCCAGTCACTCTTCCGTGTGCATCTCGTGAGCTGGCGAAGTTGTTGTGAGCTGTTGCCATTGCGTCATCCGTATCGGTCAGCTGACCTTGGCTATGTAGCGTCTCTCATAGATATATATAAACACTAGATGGCTCATGGGAGATTTTCCAGCGTAGCTGACTGGCCGCCATCTTGCTACAGTCAACAGTTACTCTGATTCGCGTTATGGTAGCTGTTGTCAGGTGAGTGATCTGCACAAAAATACTCTTAACTCACTGAAATCTTGACTGATTTACAAACGGTTTGATTTATTATAAACATGATTAGCATGGCTATGATACAGGATGCTTGGACATGTTGAAATTGCAGCTTTTCTTTGTGTATGTGGTTGTATTTATTAGCTGGCTAATAACAAGAGGCTGTCAGTGAGACCTAGTATTACAAAGTTGACCCACAACTCCACCAGTGGGAGAGGCAGAACTGCTCTTTCTTTCAACACAACTTAAGTTACACATGATTTCTTCCAAGTGGTTTGGCTTGTTAAAAACATCTTGCATTATGATACAGGAATTTGCTGGCTTTGTGTTTACAGAAGTACCTGACTATGCCGGACTTTTGTGCAGCCTACGGATGCTCTAATCACCGCAGTCTGGAAACAAGAACCCGTGGGATCACCTTTCACGTGTAAGATATGACAATATTATGACTACAATTAGGATAATCGTTAATTACTTAGTGGATGTATGTACATTACAAGTCCTGCTACACAGGATCAGTGGGGCTATGTGAGATAATAGTATTGCAAGATTGTTGTTGACCCAGCCTCTTTAGAATATGTTGTTACCATTTCTTTACACAATTATTTAATGTTTCTATTGGACACCTTTTTTATTACTCTTAGTGTGGTTGTCTTATTCTTAAAGTAGGCTATACATACATGCATACATACCAAAAATATGATAATTTCGGTGTGTATTTTTGTCCTACCCTTAATGTTAAAGGAAAGAAGGGAGGAACATGTTGACAATAATTTATATATCTGGCTACCTTTCTCATGTTTTTAAGGTTTCCCAAAACCAAAGAGAGGAGGAGGCAGTGGGAACTCGCCCAAAGAAGGGACGGTTTTGTTTCCTGTGACAGGACACTGCTCTGCAGTGAGCACTTCAGGAGTGAGGAATTTGACCGGACAGGAGACACAGCACTATGTTCCCCACATATGTTTATGTTTGCTCAGTCTAATAAACCCATAACATGGTTGTGAAAGAATACCAAAGCTGAGGCTGGACGGTGATTGATTGTTGGTGTGCCATGTGTTCTTCTTAATAATAATAATACATTTATTTTGGGGGGCCGCCTTTCATAACACCCAAGGACACATAGGATAGTTTATGTTTAAATTGTTCCCTATATTGCATAGGGGCAATATAGGGAACAATTTAAACAGTGGATTTTGTGATATATCAGCCGGGGTGAGACAAGACAAACCACAAATGGACTACAGAAGGACACAAAAGGACACATGGTACAGTTTATATTATTCTTGGTCTTTTTTCAATAACATATTTCAAAGGTTCTGGATTTGTTTACAAATCTAGAAACTAAATACAAAACTAGGATGATATGAAGATCTCATGTCAAAAATAATTGTGATAAATTAGACAGAACTGGCCTGTCTGTGAGCACATTTTATGTTGGTTTGGTTCTTCTGATAAAGGTGTGAATATCTAAATAATATACCAACATATGCTATTGTCATTAGTTGTGTCCCTGTTCTTAAAGCTAAGGCATTGCTAAATTAACAACTCTTGGCTTACAGAGTGGTAACATGAGACCGATTTTTATATATAAAATATAAATGTATTTTAATTTTATAATTTATTTGAAATATTAACAATAAAATAAATGGAAATATATACACCGGCAAATATTTAATATAAATACCTTGTGTGTGTGTGTGTATAGCTATTGCTTTATCTGATTAATGTTATTTTCATATGAAAGTCCATGATTATAAGTATGCAGTATCATAACTACATCTTTGATGTTTAGAAAAAACCAAACCGTTTGAAAATTGGTTGAAAATTGAGCAAGCTATGGTTATTTAAATAGTAAACCATAATGTTATGAATGAGAGAACTGCCTGTAGCAAGATGGCGGCCAAGTGGCAACGTCGGTCTCAATTGGCCAGCAGCGCGGGTGAGTCATCTAGTGTTTATATATATCTATGGCGTCTCTGGCCAGCAGGGGGCGGGGCCTCTACAGGTCATACCATCCTGTGGGGGGGCCATGGCAGAATAAACCATCTTCACGTTTAGTTTGTTATCAGTGAATTGTGCCTGCTAAAGTTGGGCTATCCATGGAAAATCATTGTTGTCATAGTCTTTGGAAATGGTTTTATTCTCATATAGTTTACTTTATATTTATTGTAAACATTTATTTTTAGGCAATAAATGAATGCTGATTTTTAAAATAGTTAATAGTTTATCTCACATTTTCGATATATGCCG
This sequence comes from Pseudochaenichthys georgianus, assembly GCF_902827115.2. Lineage (NCBI taxonomy): Eukaryota > Metazoa > Chordata > Actinopteri > Perciformes > Channichthyidae > Pseudochaenichthys > Pseudochaenichthys georgianus. The sequence continues at coordinate 9,623,893 of NC_047504.1, read as the reverse complement.
TTTTTTTCTTACATTTTTTCCATGGACAAAACATGTTTAAGCAACAGAACATTTTGTAAAATTAATTAATTAATTAAATGTGTACATTATCAGAGCCTGTAACCCGGAAGTAAGGCAAGGCATGGCAAGTTTATTTATATAGCACCTTTCAACACAAGGCAATTCAAGGTGCTTTACAAAAATGAAAGACATTCAGACAAAGGCATTTCAAAACAGTCATTACAAAGAAAAGATAATAAAATACATGAATAAAAAGTACATGAATAAAAAGTTACAGTGCAGTTTAAGATATGAATAGTTCAATTAAAAGCAGCGGCGAAAAGAAAAGTCTTCAGCCTGGATTTAAAAGTAGTCAGAGTTGCAGCGGACCTGCAGGTTTCTGGGAGTTTGTTCCAGATATTTGGAGCATAATAACTGAACGCTGCTTCTCCAGGTTTAGTTCTGACTCTGGGGACAGAAAGCTGACCAGTCCCTGAAGACCTGAGAGCAACCATCCAGGTCCAAATGATAGCTTCTCTACAAACAAAACAACATTTGCAACATCCATGAATTGGTGTGACAATTGAATGCCGATAACAATAATAGAGGTGCACAGCTGATATAAAGGTACACCTAGTGGTTAAAGCACGTTATTGAATTGTATTATTTGTATTATTAGATATTAATAGCATCCCTATAAAGTATATTCATTACTCGTTATTCTCTACTAATAGTTAATTAAAGACTGTATATAATGACTATTTTGCACATCCCTTTCAAGATTTCAAGATTTCCTGAGGTTTATTGACATATAATATTATACACAACTACGGTGTAGTTATGCAATGAATGAAAAACTTGGGTCACAGGTTCCTCAACAGTGCATTACAAGACGTCTATCAATATGTGTGTATACCTCCAGCAATCTTAACTATGTTGAAGCACTTATTTTAACTGATATTATAGTATTATACTCTTATAAGATGTATGTAGATAGTATAAGAAATGTGCAGAAGTTTAATGGTGGAGGTATACACACATATTGATAGATGTATTGTAATGCACTGTTGAGGAACCTGCGACCCAAGCTCTAAAAGACTCATTCAGCATTGTAATATGAAAGAATATGTATAGTATACCAAAACACACTTCTACGATACATCTGTACACATTTTTGAGGATTTATACATGCTATGATTGATAATGAATACATAAACAAGCGTACTTTTAACGTTGGTACCCAGAACGAGCAGGGGGGTATACTGCGAAGCAGGATTTTCGCTTAGCCGGCTAAATTCAGGGAAAACTCCGGCTTTCCGGTCATCCGAAGCTGGTTCTCTTTTTAGCAGGCTAGATCTCCATGGTAATATATGCTAAGCAGCTAACTTGGTCTGGACCAGGTTAGGTTGCAGGCTAAGAGCTCAACTCAGTGAAAGCACTGCCTGCTGACCAATCAGAGCTCAGTGTGCGGAGTTTAAAGCGATCAAGTCATATTACAGGAGAAAGGAAATACAGAAAAACTGCCGTCGCAGGAAAGACGGCCGGCAAAAATCACCGACTGTGTGAACGTGAACATTAATAGAATATCACCTCCCACCTTCAGAGCAATCTGACTATTATAACATTAGCGTTAAGAAAGCTTACTTACATATCGGCCACAACGGAAGTAACCGGATCAGAGTACATTAAGTACAGTCCGCGGCATATCACTTCATAATGTATCATATATCTCCTGATCTGAGTCAGCTGAGCCGTATCTGGCCGTGCAACACTCAGTGTCACATACTGTATGCAGAAGTATTATTTTAAGCATCACATTAAGTTGACGAAACACTCGAGACAAATGTAATTAAAGTCAGATCGTGTTTTAGACGGGGCAGTGATATCATAAACCTGTTAATCAGAGGCGGATTTAGGATTGTAGGAGATCCGGGGCTTAGCCCAGGAGTTGTTGGGGGGGGGGGGGGTGCAGGGGTAAAGTGCTATTTTTTTTACAAGTCCCCCACTTGTAACCAAACATCCTTTAGGGGGGTCGTCGAAGATTTTTTTTTAAATATTGAAGTTAAAAGCATCAATCTGGTGCACTTTGAGAGCAACATTAACCCTACCTTAATAATACCTTAAAGGGGACATATCATGCTATATTTGAACAATATATTGTAGGGCCATACCTATATAAAGTATATAAATAGTTTTTCTTTCAAAATACCAAACAGATCCTGCATTTTAGCCATGCCTCATTTCGCTCTATTTGCTCTTTCCAGCGCTGTTTTTGCAGGGGGCTGATTCTGTGAGCTGCTCCACGCCCCCCTGCAGGAGAGGGGCACATGCTCTGAGATCAGCTGCTGGGCTGCAGCGGGGAGAAGAGGGGGAGAAAAAGAGATCTCCGTCCTCCGTGTTTTATTCTAATATTATTATATAGAGTCGTTATTCATTTGTTTTAAACCCCATAAAATTTAAGATTTAGCATGTTTGGCGTGTGTTACCATTAGCATACCGCACCGCTATCGAACAACGCCGACACACCGTCCTCTTCCGATCCACTGCGCATTGCTTATCGTTTTATAGATCTATTCTCATCCACCATCTTTGTTTGTGACGTAAAGAGTGTAAGAGTCACGTTTCTGAATCGGGCACTCTGAGTGGATGCAGTCACAGCCAATCGGATTCAGAGTGTTGCCTGTCAGTTCCGTTGCTATGGTTCCGTTGTTATGTGTACTGAAACGAGAGCCGGTATAATTCCACGCGCGAAAACAAAATAAAAATTGGAATACGTTATTTTAGTGTCTTAAAAGTAGACTGAGGTATGAAGGGTTAACGTTACATCTTAGAATACTTTTTAGTCATGTTCTGTAAACATACTAACATATAAGGGTATTGACTTAGTGTGGTTTATCTTTTTGTCGCTGCTTTTAATTTAAACTGAGCTGTTGTGTTCATCAGTAAAGTGGAACTTCTGTGTGAACTATTCATATCTTAAACTGCACTGTAACTTTGTATTCATGTGTTTTTTCTTTTAATGTTTCTTTTATTATCTTTTACTGTTTTTAAATGCCTTTGTCTGAATGTCTTTCATTTTTGTAAAGCACCATGAATTGCCTTGTGTTGAAAGGTGCTATATAAATAAACTTGCCTTGCCTTGGTTACTCCATGTTTACTAGCTATAAGATTAACGTTACAGTACATCCCTCTTTTTCACTTCTTACTCAGTCAGCCAGAGTGCAGATATCACCATTAGATTCACAAACCTGAAACATCATTCATTTCTTCACTGCTGGTGATGACATTGTTGTCAGTTGCTGATACTGCTGCTGCTGCCGCTGCTGCTGCTGCAGCTTGTGGCGCCTGCTTCGATGAAAATAACTTTCTAATATCCATAACTTTATAGGCTATTAGCTTAAAACTCCTCAGGCACTAGGAAGGATCACTTCTTCTTCAGGGCAGGGAAGGCTACGCAGTACGCAGGCTAATGTCCCGCAGCGACTGCCTCTCTGGTGGACTCCGGTACTGCACATTACTCCGGAGACATTTAAAAAAACATCCGGGGCTTTTCAGAAAACATCCGGGGCTTGAGCCCAAGTAGCCACCCCCTAGCGCCGCCTCTGCTGTTAATGTACGCATTCAAACACTTTTTCTTTTTCCAGCTGTATTCACCTTGCAGGTGCAGCTATGTGGCTTTGATCCTGGATCAAGTGTTTAAGTCATGGATGTTTAAAGTTTAACTTCTTCATTTTTGACTAGTATTAAAGTTCACTTTTCATTCAGGAAGTATGACGCTGCGCTGTCAGTATATGCTTCTCCATGTTTGTGATTGGTCGAATGCTCCAGATACCACCCCTTTCATGTGAACGCGCACCTCACTAGATAGGACACGGCTGGCTTGAGCGATCCACTTGATAACCCGCGTCGTAGTACAGTTTAGCGAGAGCGCGTATGTTTTAGATTAGGCCAACCGGCTAACTCAAACATATCCAGGTTAGGTTGAACCAGCTTCGTAGCATAGGCCCCTGGAACGGCCAATACACACCTTACCAAACTTCACTTTTGTCAAAAAAAACAAGAAGATACAACTTCTTATTCAACAACCAAACAACAGCATACAGCAATTCATGTTTGGTTGGATATTCCTTTTTATATTTGCATTATATTTACTCATGTATTCACTCATTTATTGACTTCATTGTTGACCTTGTGTTTTTAGCATGTTTTCCCAGTGATTTTCTCCTGGCTGAAAGCTGCCAGCAGGGGGCGTTGAGGGTCACTTTGCCTCTCTTTTCAACCGGAAATTAAGCACCGAAGAGAGACCACGTGACTGTTTGTGATTGTCGCTCTCAGTAGCTAGATGGTAAGACATTATTAATTATAACTCTATAAAAGCAAAGTGTAAGAGCATGTTAAAGTGTATTCAGATTAAGAAAATAACACGAGTTTACACACTACACAGGATTATAGTTTGCATCAATGATGATTTAAAGAGGCTACTGGACATTAGCTTCATACTGTACGTACATACATACATACATACATACATACATACATACATACATACATACATACATACACACATACACACACACACACACACACACACACACACACACACACACACACACACACACACACCATACAAGCACTTATACATATCGTACATTCAACTTCTCCTCTGCTCTCTACACACACACTCCTACCGCTGTCATGAATGAACACACACACACACACACACACACACACACACACACACACACACACACACACACACACACACACACACACACACACACACACACACACACACACACACACACACACACACACACACACCACACACACACACACACACACACACACACACACACACACACACACACACACACACACACCACAGAGCAGCAGGTAAGACTGCCTTAAATTGAAGGCTCACATTTTGCCAGATCTTATTTTCTTCCACTTTTTGATGAAATAAAAGCGATGGACGCTCACATCAGTTGGAGATACTGATGAGGGTTTATAAGGGGGTCACCCACAAAACACTTTTTTAAATCATAGTGTGTTGGAAAATATGGAGAGAAAAGTCCTTGCATGGCATTTTAAAATATGAAAAAGTATAGTGTACTTTTAGAATTTGCTCCACATGTATCCACTCACTGGATGCCAGAAGTGCTCCTGTGACTATGATGTGTGTGTATAGCTCCACCTGGTGGTCACTCACTGCACATGCTCTCCCTCCTCCTGTCTGCCTGTGGCCTCCATCCAGCAGCTGATGCAGCCCTCCACCCTGGGAAAGACTGCTCTGAGCCACATCAGCATGATCAGCTACACCTGGAGGAGCTGATGGAGGAGTGATGGAGCCATCAGCTGTGAGAGGGGGGAGCACTGCTGTTCGATCTGCTTCACCTTCTCTTTACAGACACATCAAAACAAACTGTTTCTGTCCATACACATTTTATTGTAATTTAATATCTATATATGTCTGGCATGTATTGTGAATGTGTTTTTAATGTTGATACAGTCACCTCAGCCATTTCGAATGTGGCGCGCTCAGCAGCAGATTGATGCGCTGCAGAGGTTATGATTGTGCGGGGGAGAGGTCTGAGGATTTAAACATTAAACTAAATTATTCTAATTTTAATATATTTATTATGCAACACCCGCGACCCGACCCACATCATCTTTGTTTTACCCAGAACCGAACCTGGAAAAAAGCGTTTGAAAAAATACCACCCGCGAATCACTTTTTTTGCGGGTCACCCGTCGGGTACCCGACCCGATGCAGGACTTTGCTGCACGTGCTCTCGCTCCCTCTCCCTCTCGCTCAACCTCTCCACCGTGTGCTCGCTCAAGTTGGCACAGCGTTACAAATGTGCCACAAAACCAACCAATCGGAGAACTCAAGGAGGTCCATTCTGACTGGCTTATTTCAGTTAACATGCGTTTTAGGACATATTAAGTATGTGTGGGCTTGAACGGGCTGGGCCCACCCACTCTTTGATATCTGCCTACGCCACGCTACTATACTATGACTTTTCTGATATTTCCAACATACTACAGTATGACCATTTACAACATAGTCATATTATACTATGCTATTTGTATTTACATTTTGGACATACTATACTATGTTGTTTTTCCTGGATTTTTTGACACACTAAACCAGAACGTTTTTCTGATATTTTCGACATACTGACTTCCTGGTGTCTTTTTCTTCTCCTCTCCTCACAGGACTGCGAGGACATTCATCTGACATCAATGAAGACGGTGGCTTCTGGAGTTTCTGAAGAAGTTACGGTACTATACTATGACTATTTATGATATTGTCAACTTACTATGTTGATTTTTTGCATTTTTATATATTATATATATTTTCATTCTACTAAACTGACTTCATGGTGTATTTTTCTTATTTTCCCGGAACACCGAGTGCAAGTACATCTGACATCAACGAAGACGGTGGCTTCTGGAGATCCTGAAGAACTTACGGTACTATACTATGACTTTCATGATATTTCCGACATACTATATACTATGTCGTTAATTTCAAAATGTCTGATAGTACTATATTATACTATTTCATTTTCTATGTTTCTGAAAAACTTGTGGACGTTTTCAGCCTTGGGGAAGTATAGCAGACTTAGCAGCCTGAGGGACGTATAGCAGACTTAACAGACTATCGATGTGGCTGCAGTGAGAGCCCACAGCCACTTAGCAGACTTGGGGCGGTGGCTGGGGGGTGCCGAGCGCCCCCCCAGCCACCCCGACTTAGCAGGCCTACAGATTTAGCAGACTATCGGCAGTGACTGCACGGCCCTGCACAGGAGTGCAGTGAGAGCCGACAGCCTCCTATCGGCCGCTTATTAGGCTTAGCCGACTTGGGGACAAGGCTGCACTGCTATGTATGAATAAAATCAATAAATGTGAATAAAGCAAAAGTTTCTTAAAATACATTTGTCTCCTTTCTTCATTTCCAGTTCCTAAGATAGTATCCTATTCACTACTCTCTTACTTCCTAACCCTCCTTTGTTCTATTCCCTTAATTAGCATCCTATTAACCTATTCATTACCCCCTTATCCACCTACTCTCTGCAACGTAGAAGTCTTGAACCAGCAAACTCTGGTCTATTTCCTTGAGCTATGAGACCTGATGACAGTTTATTCGACTTCTTCATCAAGGGAAAGACACATTAAAACTCTGCATGGCACAAGACTCAAACTCCTGGGATCTTTAAACCCGAGGTTCGAACTCACGTTCTCCGGTCTCCAAGACGGGTTCTTATCACAGTGAGCCATCCGACCTGACAGTGAGATGTTCCCTGGCCTCTTCGTGATTTTCACCTCAGGTTTGGACCTTAAAATACACAGCCCAAGCAGCTCTTATTTGAGATATAATATATGAAACAATAATATAGAGATATTATTGTTTCGTAGAGCTTATGTCTTGTTCATTCGGGTTTGTGGACCTTAAAGATGACTGCACCTGATAAGCCTTCAACCCACAGTCTCACAGTCAGTCTTCTATCCCTCTGACCCGAGAGGTAAACCTTTCATTTGGTAAATTAATTCTCAACTTTTGAAAACTCCTGCGCCTCAGGAGGATCGAACCCAAGCCTTCAGCTTACCTGAGCAGTGTTGCATCACTGACTGTTTGCACTATGACTTGTTTTTTTCACATTTTCTTTTTGTGACAAAATCTAGAAAACACCAACAATAGCTCAGAGTATGTGTATGATGTTTAAACTATCCTCCCCTGGCTATAACTAAGCTTACCTGTGTCTCATCTCTCTGAGCCATCTGACCGGACGGGGTATGGAAAGGTTTTTCGTAGTGCCAAGTAGTAAAATCCTCTTTTCATAAAAAGGGGGGACCCTTATGTAAACACATTTGTTCAGGACATATCTAACTTTTTCAAAATTATAAATTAGAAAAGAGACTTTGTATTTGTATTGTGTTATATTATTATAACACTGAGCAGTGTTGTATCTCTCTGAGCTATAATATAAGGCGGACCCTTATCTTAAAAAAAACAATTTTTTTTATATAATAGTATTTCAACAACTTTAGAAAAAAACATTTTTCCTTCCTATATTTCAGATATATTGATGAAATTAATAACATTGCATGACCAAAAAAGTAATATAGTAATGTTGAAATATTAGTATGTGGAAAAATGTAAAAAAAAAACATGTCAAAAAAGTAATTCTTTACCCAATGCTCAAACTATTACAAACCTCTGCTGGCACCCGCAGGACTGTTTGGGAATAGCAGGAACACCTCAGTCAAGAAGAACGAATGAACAGCCTTTCCCTTAAATGGCTGATAAAACTCCCCCCACTCTCACATATTCAAACATAAGGTCAGATGTATAAATAAGAAATGAAAGAAAACCCACATGCATTTCTTAAGGCTTAACTACTTAAACAGCAAAGGACATCGATGCTTGATATAAAGTGTGGCGTTCCCGCGAAATCTATAAATATATCAATTAGGCTGTGATATTATCCTCTGGGGAAGGACCACATTGTTTTGAGATACAATGTCAAATACTTCTACAGTTAAATGCAAATACATTTTTATCTTTTATATAATGTCAATTTCTGGATTTTCGTTTTGATATTCTTACTCACTGTTAAAATAAACCATACACATTATAGACTGTTCATTTCTTTGTAAGTGGATGAACTTACAGAACCGGCAAGGGATCAGATGTATGAATACATTAATGGTGACACGGCGTATAAAACTAAAAATGATGATCCATTCAATCGATAAATACAAACGAGTCGATAGACATCAAAATTTAAAACTTTTATTCGCAAACCAATGAAGTGGACTGCAATCCATCATTGCCTTCGATCTTAGAGAATACTAACATGAACATAAAGAAAAACAAACGGCAGAACATGACAGCTGGCGCCAGAGCAGGCATCATCACAGACACTGGCTTCATTGGAGTGAATACACTTTGCTGTGAAGACGATGCAGACATGTCAACAAGAGACTTCCCATCCAATGAAGCCGTCTGTAATAGTGACGCTGCTGGTCTTTGCTTCCATCATTTGTGTTCACCTGCTATGGCAAAGGATGGCAACACAAGAGGCAGGCTTCAGTGTCCAAGTGCTTTCACTTGAAAACTGACAATAAAAAAAAAAAGAGAACAACCTAAACCAGCTGTCAAGTATAGCTTAACACAACCATACATTTTTTTATCGTTAATAAAATAAAATTCAATTTAGAGATTTGCCCATTAAGCAAAGTCCCTTCACATTAAGAACTAATAATTATAACTAATTCATTCCCATAAATCCATTGGTCTGCAAACTGTTTTCTTAAAGTGAAATCCAAACAGAAAGCAATAAACTATTATACAGGAGAGCCTTCTTTCAAACCAACAATAGGAACCACATGCTTCACAGGAAAAGGACCTTCTGTTTGCTACAGTACATCTCAAACAGATAACTTATTTCCTCATTGTTTGGGATTTTCTTTTCCAGACTAAGTGAACCACTAGATTAAGAAATAACACTTTCTGACCTAGAACGCAGCTAGGAAGTTTCACAGACGCTTTGAAGCACAGCCACAAAGCAAGCCTTCACGGGAGCACCACTCCGCAACCAAGTGAAATCATGACCATACGTTTAGTTTTAGAAGAAGTAGGGCATTGAGTGTTTGACTGTCAGTCACCACTGCTCTCTGAGGTAGAGACGTGTCCTGGGTGAAGCACAGATGTTTTCGTACGCTCCTCAGCCAGAAAGGAGCCAGGTCTCAGCTTGTGAACACTTTGACAAACAGATGCTCAAAGAGACGGACGGACGGACAGCATCCTCCGTCTGACACCCTGGGTTTCTTTGTGAGCTGGTGGGCAGAGAAAACCATCTCTGGTGACTGGGAATAAAACACTCGGACGCAACTGGAAGGTTTGTACAACTATTAGCTTGTCTTCATCCTACTTTTAAAGCTCGAAGGCGAAACAGGCTCACTACATGTTATCCCATCACCTCTGCGTGTGAAAAACACTTTCCCTTCGTTACCTCTGCTACATTCTTTCAATGAAACCCGTCTCCTTTTCTCCACGAGGGTCAATAACTTACTGCTCTTTAGCCTGAAAAAAAACCGATTAAAATACTGCAGTGTGATCTTTCGTATAGAACATAAATGTAACATTGAGTTTGATTCAAACGACCTTGGCTCAGCTCTCTAACGACTCACGATGTGCGATATGTTTTTAAAATGATGTAACATAAGAAGTGCTTTGGACGCTGAATGAAAATATTGACCTCGTTTTTTATTTATTCAAAGCTTGTAGCTGAATGCAACTAAAAAAAGGAGGGCGTCATCAATACAACGAGCCAAACTAAAGCAGAGGAAAACAACTTAAAAACAAGAGGAACATTAAACTGAAGACATGAAATCATACGAAACCTTTGCATAAGAGTCAAAACAAAAAACAACAACAGAAGCAGCTTTCTATGGCCATGTTTGCTCAAAATAAAATCCAATTGCTTCCATTTGGGTGTTACAGTTTCTCTCGTCTCCCGTGTTTAAGGACGCCAGATATCTGCAGTCAGCGAGATTTGTCCGTTCAGAGCGGCGTGTAGGCAGCTCCGTGCAAGAGAGATATCCGGAACACTCAGAGAGGAGGTGTGCGGCCGGACTTTGGCAACGTTTGACAAGATGATTTCTCAAGATTGGGTGTTGAGGTGGACTTGGTGGGACGGCAGCATCTGTTGTCCATGAAAACTGGGTAGCTGCTAAGGGGAAAGTTTGGGAGCATGAACCCTCGAGGGGACAGAGGTGCGGTGCTCACATGGACTCAAACTCATCGATGCGCTGCTTCGTGTTGCCCGACCGGATCTGCCGCAGCGTTTTGTATTTGTCTCGGCCTGCTTTCACGTTCTCGGCGTGAAGCACGTCGTTCTGCGTCTTCTTGGTTTCATCTCTGGCATCGGCCAGCTCTGTGCTTAATGTCTGGAGGTAAAAGAGGGGGGAGGATGACAGCGCAATGAGGATGAGGAAACAAAAGAATAGAAACACCAAAGAGGGCAAGGTAGAGACATGGAGGTTGCAGAAGAGAAAAGCGAAGAAACGGGTGCAGAAGAGCAAAACACGTCTAAATTATTAAAAAGTAAAACACATCTGATTGACTCTGGTTGTGTGGCAAAACGGGTTTAACAGGAATAAATAAATCCTTCGAATGAGGTGCAGCAGTTATTTTAACATATTTAAAACCCTGAAGAAGAGGTCGTTTTAAGACAAATATGTGACCGGCTCCATCGAAATCAGTCGCGTTGACCCGAAGACACATTTTGAGTTGTATCCACTGTTGGAAAGAGGCGAGTCCTAGCTTTCTAATGATATCAGGATTCTTGTTGTGCTCCAGATATTAAGCTAAATATGTCACATTATATAACGACTGTCACCGAGTCATCACTTTGAGAAAAAGGCCTTCAAAGTTTCCTCTCTCTGGAATCCATCGATCTGATTGGTTATCAGCAAATGATCAAAATACTACGGAGGGAAGATATTTTCGTTTGGATTACTGGTTTGGGGGAAGCTCGCGAGTGTGTGTGTGTGTGTAATTTTGCGTTTGTGTGTATTGTGTTTGTTTCCCGGGGAAAACACGGCTGTTGTTTTGCCTGCTGTGACGTCAAGTTACTCCGTCCTCCGCTTGTAATTATCCCGAAGCTTCAAAGTTGTATTTATCATCTGAATTTGCCGAAACAAGCTTAATATTCTGAAAGCCAAGACTTTGTTTCATTGAAACCAGATGAAAACAAACCGTAACGGACCCTGCCGTGTTATCTATGATGACGAGACGCTTCCATTCATAATGTCAGCGGGGGGGGGGGGGGGGGCTGCGGAACAGCAGGGTGCGAGGGAGAGCCGTCGTCTTCCCTTCACGAGCTTCAAACATGTATTTATCGTGTGATTTTGGAAATAAAAGTTTCATATTCTGAAAGCCAAGACTTTGTTTATTTAGAATCAAACAAAAACACCGAAAAAATTGTTTTTTACGCAAATCTACATTTATTTTGAAATGAGTCGTCGCGACTTCCGACTGATTTCGATAGAGCGGGTCACACATGTCAAATATTTGAGTTTGAATTCTTCTCGCCATAGCTTCAGTACAAGTCCTGGGTTATGCTGTAGCCTAGCTCAGATCTCCTGTTACAAAGTTACAGGAGATCTTCTTTAGAGCCAGGCTACAGTCTAAGCCAGCACGTTGACTCCTTTAAAGGATGGACAGAGAAGGATGCCTCGTCTTACCCTGATCTGCCATCGCTTGGCCGGTGTCTCTTCCTTGCAACAAAACTGCTGTTAGAAAATAATATCATCTGGGTGTTACGTGTGCCGCAAATGTCTTTGGGCTAAATGAACCGGAAGCATTTCACTTGAGTTTGAAGTTATACAGAGTTTAATTAAATGTTGCTGTTAAATGTTGGGGATGACATTTCCTAGATTGTATTTGTGATTTTTACGGATTTAATTTGAGAGTGGAATCTGTGGAAAAGTAGCATCGAGAATCTTATATTTTTCAAGGGATTTTTCAATATGACAAAAGTGTGCAGCCTTTGAAAAGCAATGATTGAGCCCCCTAAAGGATTTACACCCCTTCTCACCTGCAGCTGTTTCTTGACCCTCTCGTTCTTCTGGGCTTCGGTGACGCGAGCCTCTTCACTGCGGAGGTCGAGCTGGCTGACGCCCTCAGTGAATAAGTCGGCACTGGCTTCCTCGTTGATCTCATCGTGCTCGTCCTGGTCGCTCTCGTCGTTGTTGTCCAGAGGAGCCGGCACTATAGTCATCGCTGTCTTCAGCTCCTCCTTGGTTTTGTCCAGGTCCTCCTGGGCGGACAGAGCCTGAGGGGGAAGACAGAAAAAAAGGACATGAATGTTGAATGTCTGGGGACATTTAAGGAAGCTAATGTTTGTAGCAGTCTTGTACCTTGTGCTGCCACTCCACGGCCTCCTCATCCTTCTTCTTCTTGGCTTCTTCCAGGAGAGCGATCTTGGCTGTGAATTCAGCCAGCTCAGCAGCCTGGGATAAATCAAAAAAGGCCCTCAATGTTAAACAAACTGTACATTTAAACACTTCAACGACTATATATGTCGTAGCTGCTACATTGTACTGCCATGTGGTTAATGCTTCTATGCTGCTCATGCTCTTCCTGCATATCATGTATTTATTGTTGCTATGTATATACCGTACTTTTCGGACTATAAGCCGCGACTTTCCCCCCCCCCCCCCCCCCCCATTTTTTTTGTACAGCTAACGGCCACTAGGGAACCTCCTAAATCTATGGATTTTACAGGTCAAATTAACCACCTTTAACTCTATGGGCTCTATGACCGGTCCGCGCCCGCCACCTTTAAGGGGCGGGCTCCAGCAGGAAAAGCTGGAGGCCGGAAAAGAGTGAGACAGGTAGCGCGCCAAAGTAAGAGTGGAACCGAGAGACAGAACGAGAGCAAGACAGACGGACCATTTAGCTGCTGCGGCTTATATGCAGGTGCGCTTTATAGTCCGAAAAGTACGGTAAATGTCATGTTCTTAAATGTTGTATGTGACTACGGATGGAAATGAGCTCAAAGCTAAAATCCGGCTCATTTACACTTGTAAGCATTATTTTGTTTTAAAGTGTTCATCAATGTGAACTGTCCCGATTCAAATTGTGCAAGCAGAAATGTAACGATGTCCACATAAGCCAGGGTGTTATTGACTAAATAAAACCAACACGCACCAGTTGTTCCTGGGTCTTCTGCTGGTCTGCAGCCTGCCTGGCCAGCTCTGCTTTGGCCTCCTCCGCTGCATGTCTGTCTCTCTCCAGCCTCTCGGCCTCCTCCCTCGCCCGTTTCCTCTCCTGCTCCAGCTCCATGGCGCGGCGAGTCTGCTCCTGGAGCTCTGTGACGGGGCAGAAAGGAAAAACACACGTCACATCATTTTCTAGTTCACTTTCATCTCCTACAATTCACATTCGAAGGTTACAGGTTGAGTGCGGTACTGTTGAGTCGGGTGCATACATCTGAAGTGAGGGGGCATTTACAAAAAAGGTTTGATGCTTTTTTATTTTTATTTAAATGTAGCGGTGATCAAGGTTAAACAGTAAAAACAACCAGAGAAATGAAAGTGAATTCTCTTGGAGGGTGGATTTGATTTCTCTCTAGTTTGGAAGACACGAGGAGGGGAAAGTAAGGTCGCAGCAAAGAGGACGGATGGATGCAAAAGAAAACGTTACCTTTCTGAGCTCTCATCGTCTGCTCTTCAATCTGCCTCAGCCTGTCCATCAGCTCCTCTTTCTCATGCTCTATCCTCTCCTTCTCTTTCTCTGCGTACTCTCGCTTCTTCTTCTCATTCTCCAGCTGGGCCCTGAGAAGTTTGGCAATCACATGTTTCAGATTTGTTGAGTATATAAAAAAAAAAAAGGGGAGAAAACCAATATATTTGTACAATAACAGAATAAAATACAGCAAATCAACCGCCCTGAATGAGAGCTCTTCTGGTGCAGGTGATGAACGTGATGGAGGCAAGAAAGCCCAGTGCACTTATTATTTCAAACTTATTTGAGCATGCCTAAAAACTTCAATACATAAAAACATCTATAAAAATGTATTATGGTCTGCAAAAGACACATTATTTTACAATTCTTTTCCAGAATTATATCAGGGTGTCAAACTCAAATACACAGTGGGCGGCCAAAATAAAAAGAATGGGTACAAGTCGAGGGCCGGATTGGTTCAATGTTTATTGCTAAACTTATTGAAATTAATTTATTGCTCAAACCTGGAACTAACAAAGCTTAAATTATTGCCTATAAAAACAACATTACACATTAAATAATCAGTTGCATTCATTTCTTATCTGCAGCTTTTCCAGAGTACATTTCCCCACAGGCCAACAACAGCTTCAAAAAAACAATTTCCCTCAAAGAAAAACAAACATGTCCTGTTGTCATGGGAGAAAGTGCAGAAGGAAACATCCATTGAAACTCAGTGTGCTGCTCTGTGATGCTAGTTCAGATACTTGGCGTCTCATCAATGTTTGGGCCCAGGCTCTGAGCGGAGGAGACCCTCAGGATGGAGTGTGCGTGCAATATACCGGCAGGCCAGATCTAATAGTAATTATCCTGTTGTATACACAGTATTCCTGAGCAGTACCTCTCCATCTGTTTGTGGTGCTTCTCCTCCCGGGCCTGAGCCTTCATCTGCTGCACCTCGATGGTGTCGGGCTTCCTCCTCCTCATGTACAGCTCATGGTTACCCATACACAGCGCCAAGATGCGCTTGTTGATGCGCAGTCGCGGGGCATAAAACACAAAGTCCTGCATGTTTTAAGAAAGAGAGCAGAGAGAAAATATATCCTTTA
Organism: Pseudochaenichthys georgianus; assembly: GCF_902827115.2. Classification (NCBI taxonomy): domain Eukaryota; kingdom Metazoa; phylum Chordata; class Actinopteri; order Perciformes; family Channichthyidae; genus Pseudochaenichthys; species Pseudochaenichthys georgianus. Next base: position 9,608,566 of record NC_047504.1, on the reverse strand, counting down.
ATGGGAGGCAGGACTTTTTTTTTATCCCTGGAATTGTTACACTTTTAATGGATGACACTCACAGGAGCTTTCTTGTCAATGGGTTTGATGACAAACTTCTTGTCGTTGAAAGAGATGTTTCGAATTTCACTCCAAGGGAAGCCGATCTTTGGGGTCAACCTGAAAAATAAATGTACACATTAACATCTCAACTAATGACATATAGAGCTCAGGGTGACGGATATTATACCCATTCTAATATCCAGCCAGCAGATGGGGCCTGATATGAACAGACAGGAAACCACGAGACTGAAAACTCTTTCAGTTCACGTTAGATTTTCTCAGTCACGTGGTGAAGAATAGTGACAGGAAAGAGAAGTAGGTGGATAAAAGTTATCGTTTCCTGCCAGGAATTCTAATCGAAACGAAACAAAGAAAGGAAAAGAGAGAAATGAAGTGATGGGATGTTGCTGTCTAAAGAGACAGTTAGAAACTATCCTTTACTTCCTTTCTTTGTAACCTGGAGAAGACAAGAAAGATGGCAGTTGTGAGGACCTCAGATAACGAACAGGAAGGGAAAGGCAGTGAGGGGAAATGCTGCAGGAGTTGTGATCGAATCTGTCCATTTAGAAAGGACAGGAAAGACTCTCCTATAATGGACAGAGACCTCTCCTAGTTATTAACGCTAAAAATATCTGTTTCCTCTTGTTGGACATTATGCATCTCATGTTGACATCGTGGTATTTTTTGGCTATTGGGTAGCATCAGATTTAGGGCCATTGATTGTCCGGATTTGACTTGTTTCCAAAAGTTGGGCCAAACACGAAGAAGGAGTCTGCAGGACGTGACTTTGGTTCTTAAGAAATCTATAAAACTTGGTTTCACTTGCAATAGAAAGGGAGGGAAAGGAGGGGGGGGGGGGGTTCAGCAAAAGGTCAGGCTCAGGATAAGACTGAAACAGAAAGCATCATTTATTTTGTAAATAAACTAGACAAATCTGTGTGTGTCCCTTACTTGTCTTCGTGTTCGTAGATATTGAGGCCAAGGGCATCCACGCCCAGCCACAGCTGCGTGCCTTTTTTGTTTTTGATCTCAAAGTAGTTGACTCCGTACATCTCCAAGTCCTGGGCGATTTTAAGATATTCCATCATCGAGTCCTCTCTAGAGAGAAAGAAATACAGGGTATGTTTTACAAGAACACTTCCATATTAACATCAGTGAAATAATGTAGTCCATAAAGCACCGAATTCAATACCTTGGCCTAGCAACAAGCCTACACATGCACATTCAGATGAGACACACACCTGAGCATTCCTCTGTGTTCTTCATGCCAGGTCTGTATTCTGTCCTCCCACTGCTCTTTGGTAAGCTTGTGCTGCTCCAGGACTCTGAACACAAACACAAACACAATGACTTCACCCGAGGGGATGTTGAGCAGCACACAATTGTTTCCTGCGAGGAAACAATTGCAAAATTCCAACAGGGAACGAGACAAATTCCAGGTTTCAACAAATCTGCTCCATGGAAATCTGTGGCTAAAGCGTATAAGACGTTACATATTGTGTGTGCCAGTACCTCTGAGGCAACAGTCTGTCGTGGGTTAGGTACCCAGCCTTGTGGACATCTTTGTTGTAGTCTCCATACTTGGCCTGGACAGAGTACGACGCCAGAAGCACGGCAGTCTCTGGAGGACAGTAGTTCTCATCGTTCAGAATAGCCTCCTTCACCTGGGAGAACACGAGGAAGTTCAGTACTTCAAATGTACTTATTTAAAACAATCAATTTGATGGAAACCTGACTAAGGACTGGCTCAGTACCTGCAGGAAGAATAGCCTCTGTGTGATCTCCTGGATTAGCTCCTCCGAGACGTCCTCGGGGAAGAACTTGGCTCTGAACTTAAACTGCAGAGGGTTCTCCTTCTTCACATCCTGCTGAGTCACCTACAGGAGAAAAACAGCATCGTCATCAAACCACCCATTAACCACAGGAACCCTACATCATCTCAAATGATGCTTGTGACTTTTATTAGAGTGCAGAATTTGGTTATCCGTCACATAAAACATTGGTAACGTGGGTCAAATAGTGTTTTTTGGGGGCTGTATGCGGACAGTTTCTGCCCACACTTCTATAGAATCGTTTTCACTACATTGTCTGTACCTGCTGCTCTCTCTCACACACGTATTTTCTGTCAGGCCTACCCGGAAACACACTGCAATAGCATGGGTGTTAAGGCGAGAGGTGTGTAGGGTGATGAGTGAGAGAGGAAGCCACATCTGAGGCTCCAGACCACAACAGAGCAAATCCCAGATAAAGAACAGACAACGAGTGGATAATAGACAAACAGATGACGTGAGGAAAGATATCCTGACAAAGGGAGACCGACAGATAAAGGAGACATTAAAAGAGCAATTCAAATGTCAAATGAAAGCGGAGGAAGACTGACCTTCTTGTTGAGTTTGAGCCAAGTGCTGTAGCCTTTACTGTCCACATACTGCAGGCCGAAGAACCAGACCTCCCGTAGTCCCACCGTCTTCACCACCTGACAATGACACACATTTCAATCTGAATTCTTAGGTTCTTTTATAAAAGGAAATGGTTGACCAGAGATATTACGGTGACATCACGGCGAACCATCAGGACAAGACAAAGCAGCCGCCTGTGGACATTTGTCAGGCATGCTCACCTGGTCAAAGAGCTGTTTCCCTGTAGTATTTGGTTGGATGGCAAACTCCAGCTCTGCATCCATGGTGGTCACACGGACATTGATCTGGAAAACCAACAACAACAAGTTTACCATGTTGGTTGCGATATAGCACAGGCAATGATTCTGAAGAGAGATACAGCACTGCAGCCTTGGCGTCGTCATCATTAGTTTTCTTGAACGAGTGTTTAGTTTAATGTGGGGATGAAAAACCATACGGCGTTTTGTTTAAGGCGAGACACTACAGGTGAATAGGGTACTTTTTCAGCTAGACATTTCTCCACTTAATTACTTCCATTAAGACAATGTTTTTTGTATTACAAGTTTTATGAAATAGCATGTTTAAATATGCAAATGAGCCATCATCTCATAAAAAAAAATGCGCATATTTTAATACATTTCAGGAACACAAATCTGAACATTGGATAAAGCCAGGTTCAAAATTATTGTTTCATTTTGTAGTCAAATTAGAATCTAAAGTTTTTACAGAAGGGATTTTGGATATCTCTTTTTATCACTCCATAAATCAGAAAATACTCTCGACAGCCCTAAAATATCAATTTTCGCCATGTTTTTAGGTATAAAATGTTGTATAATTCAGGCTATGAATGATATATGAACAAACCCTTCTGTAAAAGCCTTCATAATATTGATAGGAATATAACTGGAAGGTTTGGTGTATGTACGTGCAACTGAAGTGGGCATTTCTCACTCATTTTGAGAAAACGACCTTTAAAGATTGCAGTGAGGCGCTACCTGAACCCTCCTGTTCTCTGGACGACAGCTCGCGCCTCGACGCACTCCGTGAAGGTTGGTCGGGGTCATTTGTTTTTTGTATAACCTTGCTTCGTGCAAGTGACAATTGTTGTCGTCTTCTCTGAACGTTTTTTTCACTGCCATTTGAGATTTCAATTTCAAGCGGAAAGCTAACCAGGAAGTGTTTTTAGCACACCACGTGACGCATCTGAACGAATCACGTTGTCAGAAGTTGACACCAGCCAATGAGATTTAGTTTCCCATTGGCTTGGTTTAAGACCCCTTTGTGCTTTCACGATTGGTTGCTGATACAAAGGAAATGACCATATTTGGATCCGATGATTGTGCAGGAGAGATGGAGCTTTCCAGCGATACCTCTGATGACATGGTGCACACAGCGGTCGCGGTACTTTACGTTACGTTAGAATGCTAACTTTTGGTGACGCAAATAGACAAACTATAGTCAAATAAACACCTAAATGTGTATTTTGTACGTTTTCCTTCCAAAAGCCTGAAAAAAAACATGTTATAGAATCAAAATAGCACAAAATCTCCAAATTGACCAGTGCATGAAAAACGATGTTTTTGCCTGCCGTGTCTCGCCTTAAACTAGTAAATCGAATAGCCGAATACGCCAGGGATAACCACTGCCATACTAAAATATTATAATTCCCACCTCAGCTTTGAGCTCATTACTATTAGTGCTTTTTTTATAATCTCGACTAAGCATCCACTAATCTCCATCATCAATCAGATGACTGGTAGTGAACAGTTTGTGCTCAGTAAATGTGTCTTCCTTCGATATAAAGACAGATTCAGCAAAGGGACTGGCATCACTTTCCACCCTACGCTGCCAGTGGAAGTAAGCCCCACCTTTGATGGCAGCCCACTACTCTGTTGGGGTGGAGCAGCGGATACAACTCAGTCATTGGCTGAACAGCGGAGGCAGTAGGCCAGCAGCAGCAGCTGATGGCACAGAGCGAGGCTGATCTCCGAGGCCACACACACACACACACACACACACACACACACACACACACAGTCAATGCAAACAGACCATTATAGCACCGTTATAATTAATGTTAAACCTGAGATTTGAACAAATACATAATAGAATAAAGGTCATGAGATCTCGGCATTGCACAAACAAACAAATCTCATCTTTAAAATCAACATTTGCCTTCACTGGTGAGAGAAAACAAATCCCATCACAGTTCATTTGTGGGACTTTTACCTTTCTAGTATTGAACAAACAATGAAAAATATTAGTGCTGCACAATAATTATCGGCCCGATATTAGGAACTATGACGTCATCCCGATAAAAGTATTAATAGCCCCGATAATATACAATATATTTTTGGGGTAAAAAGAAAGAAAAACATCCTGCGGTGTGGGTGGATTGGGATGAGGGGCGCTTGTTTTTCACTCGGCTCCTCCCGTGTTGCCAGTACTGTGGTATTGTAGTTTAGGAAGAGGGGAGTTCTTCACAAATCCAGCGCTCCCTAACTCATGCCTGGCTGTGACGTAAATGGTGTGCGGCCGTGAAGCCAGGACAGTAAACAAACATGTCGTCGGTAGCATGGGACTATTTCAAAGTTTCAGAGTTAGATAGTTCGCTTGCTATCTGTATTAACAGATGCAGAAGTTCCACGAGGAGGGAAAAGGCAACGAGCTATAATACTTCCAACCTGATCAGTCACCTGAAACATCGCCATCGCTACGATGGTGTGTTAAAAGCGTACGGAGACGCCTGCGCTGCTAAACTAACGCCGAATCCAAAGCCAGCTGCAAAGGCACCGGGGCTTTCACCTATCGACGAGGCTTTTGAAAAAGGCAAGAACTTTATTTGGGAAAATAAATATGGTCACTTTGAAGAGTCAGAATTGTTCTTGGCTTTGTTTTGTTCATAGTAGTAATGCTCATGTCATTTGCTCAATACTAGTCTTTTTTTTAACACTAGGTGTGCAAAAACTACAGGTACATTCAATATATATATATATATATATATATATATATTATATTATTATCGGTATCGGTCTTGAGAAGCAGGAAGTTATCGGTATCGGTTTCAAAAAAACAATATCGTGCATCCCTAGAAAATACATAAAATATGAAGAAAAAGGATTATGCAATCTAATTTATATATATATATATATATATATATATATATTTATAACACCCGCCATCACTTTTTAAAAGTATCGAAACCAGATCTGATTTCGGTACGGTATACCGTAGCCACCAGTAACCGGTATTTCGGTAATACCGGTATGCATCCCTAGCTGTAAGTAACTCAATAAGATAGACAGAGGGAACTGCAAGTGGCAGAAATGAGAGTGCTAGTTAGCAGAGAAAAAGCAGGCAGATTGCAACAGGAAGCAAGAGAGATGAACTAGGGTCACTTTCAGATTGAGTTACAGTGAGCTTTCTGTCGATGAGCCAACCATACAGAATAAAGGGAAAGTAAGCAACTGAGGATAATAATCTTTCCTTTAAATATACACAAAACCTCAGGAAGCTTTTTATTCCCTCCCTCTCCTCTAAGTATTTATTTACTTTCTCTCCCGCCGTCACCCTTCTCCGTTTCTCTCAATATCCCTCCCTGCGATGAATAATCCATGTAACTTGTGTCTATACCGCACATAGCTGGACTCCCCGCGCCACATAGAGGTCTGAGCTCCGTCTCCCCCTCATTTATTACCCATGAAAAAGTTGCAGCACTTTCTCTAAACTATATACATCTCACATGAACATGAGTTTGGCCTTAAACTATTACTGTAACGTACATTTTACAACATTGTTTTAAAACGGTATCCCGCGCGCTCATCGGCAGCTGCCCGGGAAAAGAGATTTAACCGACTGAATAATTGTATTCTGCCTTCAGTCGGGTTCAATTTCGTATTAATGAAGTGCTGTTATTTTAGCTTAAGATTCCACTAAGGAGTTTTAGCCCACATCAAGATCAATGCCAAATCTTTGTGATAAAAAACAAACATGATGGCTTTTCAATGTGAACACTTCTAAATACCGTCAAGTGTTTGATAAACTTCATAATTAAATCAAGTCTCTCTCTGAGATTGGAGTATAAATGTTGTTTTTGTGCGTGATTATGAGATGCCTTATGGAGGAAAAGGCACTCTACACCAATGACACCCAATAACATAAGCTGCTTATTACAACACAGCCCTGTCAGCATCATTTCAATGAGGTTGCCGAGGATATGGTTACATGATAGAACATGAGCTACTGCTATCAGCTCTATAGTTAGTTTCACCAAAAATCAACACAGATTGTGGATCGTTATTCATGATAAAAAGTCATCAGGTATATAACCGGTACATGTGAAGGAATATTCTACACCATTACGTTGGGCAAAGTTCAATAAAATAACAAGACCACTGCTGCCAGTTTCATACATTGCATTTAGCTGACGCTTTTATCCAAAGCGACTTACAATAACTGCGTTCGACTAACAAAATACAAACTTGAAGAAAACAGAATCATAAAGTACATCAGGCTTCATAGAGCAAAGACATTTCAAGTGCTACTCAACTGGCTTTAGATAAGCCAGCCCTTTATTAGTATATAAGTGCTTTGTTAATAGTTCTATCGCTCGAAGTGGAGTCGAAAGAGATGAGTTTTCAGTCTGCGCCGGAAGGTGTGTAAGCATTCTGCTGTCCTGATTTCAATGGGAGCTCATTCCACCATCTTGGAGCCAGGATAGCAAACCCACGTGTTTCTGCTGATGGGAACTTGGGTCCCCCTCGCAGCGAGGGTGCAGCGAGTCGTTTGGCTGATGCAGAGCGGAGTGCGCGTGCTGGGGTGTACGGTTTAACCATGTCCTGGATGTAGGAAGGGCCAGATCCATTCGCAGCATGGTACGCAAGCACCAGTGTCTTGAAGTGGATTCTAGCAGTTACCGGAAGCCAATGGAGGGAGCGGAGGAGCGGAGGCAACATTTAGGAAGGTTGAAGACCAGACGAGCCGCTGCATTCTGGATGAGCTGCAGAGGTTGGATGGCACATGCAGGTCGACCAGCCAGGAGGGAGCTGCAGTAGTCTAGGCGTGAGGTGACGAGAGCCTGGACCAGAACCTGCGTCGCTTTCTGGGTCAGCTGGGGACGCATCCTCCTGATGTTGTACACGACATGACCTGAATAATACTTAATACGAGTCTTTCAACCAAGAGGCACTATTACTTGGAAAAGCAGCAAGCCGGGTTAAGTGTTGACACCTCCGCCCTTCTCTTGTCACACTGATTGCAAAAATGGGTCTTCCCTTGAGATATTGTTTACTACATGCGGGTGGCAGGGAGGAAACAGACTGTTTCTCTTTAACCTCTGATGAGTCACTGATAGTTACAGCTGCTACAAGAAAAGCACAGGCTTAAAGTATTGCCATGGTATGTACGGACAAGAGTTGCAGTGATCACCTCATGGAGCGATAACAGCCTTTAGCAACTCTTCACGGGGCTGTAGTTAATGCATTTGGGATCTGAATGGGAATATGGCACTAATTCATACATTTATGTCTAAACTGACCTAATTTAACTTTAGGAAAAGGACTATTCAGGGGCTTTGCTCTTTAGTGTACATTTTAGGGAACACATTCCATCAAAACACAAGAAATTAACAGAGACAAAACTGTTGTACTACTAGAGGAAAATGTAAATCCTTTCTTGCAAGTTCATGGTTGACTGACTGGTGTGTGGAAACCAAGTTGCTTTCAATACGACGCGCCTCATTGACTTTCTGAGAGGAGTAGTCAAAGACAATGTTGTGCAGAGCTGGCGTTTCCAAGTGACCGGCCTTGAATGTCCCTTCTTCCCTGCATGAGTGTGTCATCAGCAATCAGCTGTGCAAGAGGTAACCTTTGTGCTGCATGTGTGTCACTGCCAAAACACAGACGGGGAGAGGAGGAATCCTGCACGGAGCAGACGGTCAGCTAATCCCGTCTCTCCTGCAGAAAGGGGGGGGGGGGAGGGACGACATGCCGAGGCAGTGACACAGCTAATCACACACTGCGACAACTGACTGTCCTTACACCACCTTCTGGGTGTTTCTCAATGTCGAGTAAAGCTGCTCCAGAGCCACTATTTCAAGCATCGAGTGTAATACACGTTTCAAAATGATGCCGAAGTAACAACATACTGATACCGGTTAGTAAAACATGAATTAATGCTTTGACAAGTCTGCAGACAGACGGCAGAGAAACACCTTTTAAAATGCGTGTTTTCTGAATGGAGATCGGCTAAGCTAACATAGCAGTGTATGCTCCGACCGTCCACACTCACAGCAACGGCCTACAGACATAAATAAACCAGCGACTGTATCCTCCATGACACAGGCAGTCTGTGGTTTGTACTTGTTTAACTTAGGTCTGGTTTCTGAACAGATATGAGGAGCTGTGAGCTCTGAGTGCTAACAGCTAACGGCTGTGTTGTTTTTCTGGGGTTCTCATTGAAGAAGACGTCACGGCTCCGCCTACACTGCGTTACTATAGTTACTACCCCAGTTCCTAAACTGTAATGGAAATGCGCCATAAAGTGAGCCTGTCCTAACGAGGCCTAGCCATACCGAGCGAGGCCGTGTCCGAGGCCGTGTCATGGAAATGCGCCATTAGTGAGCCGAGCCAAATGATCCGGCTCACTAACAGGGTGTACGCAGGAGTCCTGAAGTCAAATGTCAGACCTTTTAAGACCCTTTCCAGATATTTTAAGACCTCATCGCCACTTTGAGTTCTAACCGGTTACCTTGGCGACACACTTTACCTCACATTGACTATATACAGTATTGATTGTCCTTCCTCCTTATCTTCCAACCATTTGGACGCAAACTTGCATTTCCCCATAACGATGTTTAACAACCGGCGTAAACGGACCTTCGCGCTATCAAGCAGTGAGCGTGCGATGTCCTGTTCAGATGACGTCCAACCCAACGGGATGCCATCAATAAACTACACAGAATCACACTACACACCTACGCCATGACTACATTCAGGCAGACTGTAGAACACAACCTCTTTGGACCATTTATATACTTATTGAAGACGAGCTACAAAATGTAAAACCTCGGAGAATGCTGTTTAATATTTTTGAATAGCCTTAATTTTCGCTAAATTGATTTATCAACTTTTAATACTTTTTAAGACACCCTGACTAATACGTAAGTAAGGGATAATGTGCTGCGACGCGGTCATTATGGGGAAAAGAACACCGACAGGCTGATGAGGAGCCCGACGCGAAGCGGAGGGATCTAGATCGGCATGAAGGTGTTCTTTTCCCCATAATGACCAAGTCGCTGCACATTATCCCGCTTATTACATGGCCACATTCTCAACAAAGTAACGTTATGACTCCCAATATTAATTGAAATGCTTTTATGGATTTAGAAAATGATTTTATTGATTTAAAAAATAGTTGTATGTATTGATTTAAATTGACATGCATCCGCGAAGAAAAATAGTCCGATGTTACTGTTTGAACTAACGTAGCAACGGCAGGAACTGCTTCGATAGCGTTTTTGAGGAGCTTTCTGATTACAGATTTGAAAACATCGCTGCTTGCTTTAAAAGTAGCACAATTCATGATGTCAAAGCTTGGAAAGTATCTCGATATCCCTGCCCTGATGCCAAAGTAACTGCACACTGTATGTTTTGCCATTTGATGTGTATGTCTGGACCGCTGCGTAAAAAGGAGGGTTTCTGCCCGTTACTTCTCCGCTGTTTTCTTGTCCCTCTTGTCTTTTTCTTTTCTTCACTGGGGACTCATCAGCCACTAACCATTACTCCAAATTACTGTGCTCTCCAAATATATTAAAATGAATGTTAAAATCCTCCATGTTGCTATCACACGGCAGCGGAAAACTAAAGACAATCAGACAGTTTGCTTGCTTTTCAAACTGTTACATTTGAAAAACAGTGAGAGCGTCTCTTGTCAGTTTGAAAAGCCAACGGTAGGACCTGCTTGCGTTTTTGAGGAGATTTTTGATTACAGATTTGAAAACATCGCTCCTTGCTTTAAAAGTAGCACAATTCATGATGTCAAACCTTGGAAAGTATCTAGATATCCCTGCCCTAATGACAAAGTAACTGGCAAGTGAATATGTGTCGCCGTTTGATGTCTATGTCTGGACCGCTGCGTAAAAAGGAGGGTTTCTGCCCCGTTACTTCTCCGCTGTTTTTCTTGTCCCAGTTCCAAGTTTTCGGCCCAACTGTATACAGTTAAATCGACCGGACTTCTTTCTGAAGATGTGAGCGTCCTTAACAACGGTCAATAAGTCCTTGACAGCGGTCTGTCTGTTCGGTATTAACAACGTGTCACGTGTTCTGAATTGACCAATCAGAATCGAGTATTCAACTAAGCCATGTAATAAAGATAGTTATAAGGGATGGCTCAATTCAAAATTCAAGTCATGTGACATCACACACACCCCCCCCCCTCTCGGGGTGGACGCCCTCTCAGCCCTGGTCTGGCGGAAACACTGGCTCTAACTCCTCCTTGTGCAGAATCACTAAAGAGGCCTCTTTAGGTGTTCAAGATCACAAAGAACGGACAAGTATGGGACAAATAAGGCCATGAGTCTCAAACTAGTTGCTGCATAATTCACATCTGATCCCCCTATGCGTCTTTTAAGCATGTTCCTAAATCCCCCTCTCCATTACAACTGCCAAGGCGACTTCTCACTCAGACGACCCCTTGTTAAATGTGCAGCTGTTAAGTTACTGTAAGCTGTTTAGAGGAGCTTTGCCTAAAGAGACACACACACACACACACTACAATCAGTGGAGTTGCTAATCTGTCTTTTGAGGCTCGGAGCAGCTGTCTGTCCGTCTGATTAACCGCCCTGCAGGGAGAGGCAGCATTTGGTAGGGAGCAGGAAAGGAAGGAGGAGGAATCACTGCTACCTACAAACACAAACATTCATCCTGTGTCCTTTCACAAGAGGACACAACGTTTACTTCTCCTCCTCCAGTCATCTGCTGCAGAGAGAATCTGAAAAGCTTCCAGGGATTTTTCTCGGAGGGTCTTCCTTACACAGACCTCCATTTGTACACACTTGTGATGTTGCAACTCCTCCCTTCCAATAACCTTTACCGTTTGTGTACCTCCTAAAAATCCCTGTATCTCCTGAGCACTACAACAGATTCAGATCTCATTTTCTTCTCTTTCCATTTCGTTCTATTCCCTCTTTTTGTAATGGTCTGACTCGTTCCAGGCTGCACGGACAGTCCCTCAGCTGTCTGGTGATAATCCCCTCTTCCCATTGCTCCTGTACTCCCACAGAGACAGGATGTTGACATAGGCTGGGCCCCCGATGTACACAGCGGGCCCCTTCTTCAGCAAATGGAAAAACAGCCACAAGCTAGGAAACCAGCGAGGGCCGTCTGTCTTCCTGTGGGGTGCCATCACTTCATAATGCGAGCAGAAGGGGTGTGATATGATTTCAAGAGGTATGAAAACACCCACGCAGGGGTTCAAATGTGTCAACTTTACCTCCAAACTGGACAAGATAATCACTGCTAAAGACTCACACGAGCAAGCACCATGTTTGTGTTTTTATAGTAACCTCTCCTACGTGACTCTTGATGCAAAACAATTCCTACTAGCTCAACAAACCCTTCTGTTGCTCAACCTCGCAATCGCTTGTATTCTTTGCTCACAGATGAATGCTGACACTGAGATACAAGAGGCCCTTTCTAGAGTTTTGATGTCTGGCTGTGGCTCCAATCCCAGAGAAGGTCATGCCCGCTGGACCCTGCTCTCACTTCCTCTGTTTACCGTGTCGGTGCCTCCCTGCGACAAGCTGTGCTTTCTCTGTCAGTTTGTTATCGTCTGTGACAGAGATGTGGCTCTGAACTCGGCCCTCTGAGGAGCTGTTTTGGGACGGTGCCCGGGTGACTAAGGGGACAAGTGGAGGATGAAATCAGTGCCTGGCTGGCGGTCCCTTTCTCTGTAACTTCTCAAACACACATCCACATCAAGAGCTAGCTGGAAATGAGGCAAAGCATGAAGCCTGATGTCCTAGGAAAGCTACTGATGTCGTTTTTAGCAACTAAAAACATTCTAAATCAAAGCACGTCACGCCCTGGCTCAAGGACGGACAACAGAAGAACGCCACAAATGATTCATTTCCAATTAAAGTACATTTATTTAAAGAAACTAAGTAAAGTGTGATGTCAGTTAATAATTAATGTGTGGTTTGTGAACATGCATCAGTATATTAAGTAGGGGTGTAACGGTATGCGTACCCGTACCTTCGGTTCAGTACACCTGTGTACCGAAGTGTACCGAACGAATATAACGTTAAACATAAAACATTTAGAACGTGAACAACTTCTTTGAAGTAATCTCAGGTGCTGCGTCGCAGCATTCAGAGTAATTTGCTCACATTGGGTTCAACACGTCAGAGCGAGCAAGTCATTTCATTGGACGAGAAGCATACTATGAGAGCTGGTCAGAGGGATGCGTTCAAATTAGTCAGTAATTTGAGGAACTGTCGAAATGGCGAACGCAGATAAAGTTGAGCTCGAAAATCCTCCAGCATCATTGAAGTCTCCGGTTTGGAAACATTTTGGTTTCGCAGTTACGTACAAGGATGACGGACAAAGACAGGTGGACCGAACCAAAGCTGTTTGTCGGCATTGTTCAACTAACATTGGTTACGCGGCTGGCAATACATCAAACTTGCACACTCATTTGAAAAGGCATCACCCGAACGTGAATATCACCGGTTCCAAAAGAAAAAAGTGCAAACCCAACTCCCGCTAGCATTCAAGCCTCCACCACTCGCAGAGACTTCAGACCGAGCCAAAGCTATTACAAACGCCAAATATCCTTATGTTGCCATGTTAGCAAAGCGCTACCTGGCTGTATCTGCTACCTCTGTCCCTAGCGAGAGGGTGTTCTCCACAGCAGGAGACATTGCTAGTGCCAGCAGATCTGCCCTTTCGGCAGCCATGTGGACAAGTTCATCTTTCTTTAGAACATGAAAATACAATGACAAGCAAGTCCTAATGTCAAACTGGCTGCTTAGGTACTAGTACAGTACAGTTCAAATACAGATTATTTCAGTTCATCGAAATGCTGCACCTTAATGTTAATTTTATTATATTTTATATTTATTTGAGTGAATACATTATTCACAGTTTAGTAATAATTAAAAAAATATATATATGTGATAATTTTTTCTGCTGTACCGAAAACGTTCCGAACCGAACCGTGACCTAAAAACCGAGGTACGTACCAAACCGAAATGTTAGTGAACCGTTACACTCCTAATATTAAGCAAAGACAAACAAATCAAGATCCAGTAGAGCTAAGCAACCCAAGAGGAGATAGAGACTGACTGCTCAGACACTCAGACTTGTAGTCGAGCAGTCAACCCAAATCAGGTGTCAGCCATCTTTCCTGATTGGGGGGGGGAGTGGCTAACCAATGTAGGTTGTCTTAAAATTCCTCAAGACTTTAGAAAGAAGGTTAAATACTCAGTAAGAGTATCAGTTGCTCAGAAACAAAAGACCAAGACTTTGAGAATCTGCTACAGTAGAGTTCGTCCACCCAGGTGTGTTTATGAGGAGAAAGCAGCCTGAGAACAGCGGGACAGCCGCAAAGGGACTGCATCAAATTGGTTGTGTTTTGGTGTCGATCACGTCCCGAGCATTCTCTCCACCCTTTAAGCAACAATGGCAGCAGTGTTGCAGTTACGAGGCTCGTGGGCCGGGCAGTTCATTCCACACTCTGGCTGTTGTTTACTTGGAAGAGGAGGATTGGGAGTGGGAGCAGCCTTGGGAATGAAACCGCTACTTCCCAGAATGCACAAATGCAGCAGCGCATGCCAACTTTTATGACAACTGAAGATTTACTTCATACAAGCAGACGAGAGAGGAACCAACAAGCAACGCTCATGTTTCAGATTCATGTTAAATACCCTGAGGCTACGGCCTATTCAGTTCTAACATTACACAATTAAAAGTGCAGGACGATCCCAACTCAAGGTTTTTTTTGGTTGCTTTTTCCCTTAGGGCTGCAGCTCTTATTTCTATGCCAACTCTCATGTTTTTAGGATCTTACCGGTTTCGGCATCTTTGCTTCGCCTCCTTCTTACACCCGACAGCTGAAAGGACGGCAACAACTGCTTAATCACAGGACCTGAAAGCAAAACAAAAAAGAGACATGTTTTCCTACATTGATGAAACAATATGTACAGCAATATTTCCTTGTACTACTCTTGTTCTCTCTGTACAAAAAAAATACAATACATTACATTTGGCAGACATTTTAATTCAAAGTGGACATAAGCAGTGCAATGGTTTTGCATTCAATCTCAACAAAATAAACTATATTTCTGACACATAATTGCTGGACATTTGCAGCAATTTGTCACCCTGCATGCCACGGTATACATGCGTAGTCGAGGTTCGCTCTAGTTGAAACACAAGCCTGCAAGTTAGATGATGACCTGGGTTGAACTGCCATATGATACAAGAGGTTTTCTTTATGTGAGCTCGTCACATTTAAATTTGGATGCTCTAGTTTATGTTCTAAAGGTATTGTGCTGAGTCACAGATAACATCACCATCTCAAAGCTTACAAAGTGTTGTACAGGATACTTTTGCACATTCGTGCAAAGGGATGCTTTCAATCACTGGGACTTAAAAACAGTGCGAATGACACAGTTTCGCCCCAAGCTGTCTTTTAACGCAACACAGCTGATTGATATCCTGTAATTAGGGAAAACGTTTCAATACAACACATTCCTGAGGTATTCAAAGTTGCATGCAGCATTTGTCCTTTACCATATAAAAAGACAGGTTGACAAATATATTGAATATATAATGAAGCCATAAACACGAACAACTAAAGAAAGACCAATAATTACTATTACACACAGTATAATTCCCTCAGCAAAGAATAATTAGAGGCCTTACACAACAACAGTGTGATAAAAACAATGGTTATGTTAAAAGAAATGTGTAGGGAAGCCCCCCTGAGTATTTAAGCTTTAACTAGTGTATGTACTACACATGAAGACATGCCCACTTGTAGCTCGTGAGCAATTAGCATGCGTATTTACCCGCCGAGTTAGATTCCGTTACACTGTAATTTGACCAAATGTACACAAATGGTGGACAACAACTGTAACTTATGTTAGATGCAAAGGCATGCCACGAAGATACAACATAAAATGCATTAAATGAGTTATAAATAAGCCCTTTTACCGAGTTTCGCTCCGTTAGCCGACAGAAATACTCCTCATAAAGTGAAAATGTGGCCGTCATGTTTAGGCTTAGATAACGTAGATAACGGTGCACACGGTTATCCTCTCTCATACATGTGAAGTTTTTAAAGCCATACAAATGTTTGGCCATCATTAATTCTCCACATTTTCATAAGAAATAAAAAGAAACGCGTGTAAAATGGTGACTACGTACAGCAAGCTACTGTGCGTTAACGAGCTGATTAAAAAGTAGTCATTAATCAATGTGTGGTTTAAAATATGATTTGCTCGAACACGAGGATATTCGCATCAAACTTGAGGCTCATCTTTTTAGGGAGAGGCAACTCACCGGGGGGACGAAGTATATCTTCAAATGAACAGGAAAGCCTTGTATCTTCAAATGGTACAAAAATATCCACGATGATATCCCGTGTCTGGTCCGCGGTTCGTATCTACTACTGCTGCTTTTTAGAGAAACAAATTCCCGCAGACATGGAAAAACCGTTGAAGTCTTAACAACCATAAGGCGATTTGGGGTGCTAGTGTCGAGCTAGCTGGAACAAACTAACACAACATCCGGTCTCCTCATTCAAAATAAAAGCCTTATAGAAGCAAGAAAAGAATACATAATTTCTGAAGATTTTTTTGTTTATTTTGAAGTTTCAAATCAAAGTTTATTCATATTGCATTGCTGTCAATATCTCAATATTAAAAGACAATACGATTCAGAATTTACAAAATAAACCTTGGAAGCTAAGATGCAATAATTATTTGTCTGTACAACCGAGTTTCTCTTAACCTACATTCATGTTTTAGTTTACTTTGAAGGCAAACACTCCATAACTTCCGGTCTTGTTTTCAGGTTCTGCGCATACTTGACGCAGCTAGTCGGGGAGATGTTCAATATGGCTGTCAGCAGCTGAGGAGTGGATGAAAGGCATGTATGCGGCATGCATCGTGCCACGAGTTGTATGGGGAGTGAATAATATCAGACTGGACCATTTTTTAAGAGACTCACTCGGGGGTAGGGCTCCTCCCTCTGGAGCCCCTGGCAAAATGCATCTGTGCATTGGCTCGCAGTGGAAGTAGATACACCACTTAAAGATTGTTGCAGAAAGAGGAAAATGTGACCCTATTATTTCAAGTATTCACATGTAACTGTGTCAGAAGTAGAATATGACTTTGGTATAATATATTTTGTTTAATTATTTGCCATTGGCACACACTCAGGTCAAATCACTTCAACGCGAGTAATTGCGCAACGCTGGCACATCATGGGTACCTTAATTTATTATGTATGTCCACCAACATGTTGTTGGTCAATCAATACATGCACAAATCGTTTTATCACTGACATATATTACCCCACCTAACAAGAGCAGCGTGGCAATAAGCATCTTTTAATGTAATGTTAACAGATAATAGGCCCATTATGAATTACAACTGCACCTGCACACAAACACCACTGCAGAAATAGTCTAACTGCTTCTACTTAGTTTGTCATGGATTAAATACCATGACAAACAAAGTTTAAGCTACAGCAAATGTATTAAGAGAATCATGTGAGGTGTGTGTATTAGCAGAGCCTGTACACCGGAAGTGCTCGTTGATTACCTCTGAAATGTGATGCAAGAGGGCCTTCGTGCACTGGGAGAGGAGATGGAGGAGGGGGAGTTCTCCGAGGCCAGAGAGGACATGGAGAAGGACTACGAGGAGGTGGGCACCGACAGCGTGGGGGAGGAGGAGAACGAAGGAGAGGAGTACTGAGTCACTGAATTGATGGATTACTTAAGTGATATCTGCAGGTGGTTTAATGTCTGACCATCCTTCAAAACTCAATAGATTTTCATTTAAAAACACACATACAGAAACCAGTGACAGTTTAGTATTTTAATCCCCTAACAGCTGTAACATGTAAAGTGTTTTCCCGCTCTTTCCGGCCCGGAAGAAGATTTAAGCTCCATTTTGAATTTGGGGATCATTGATTACAATTTAATTTCTGTACTCAGGGGCTAGTGGGACAAAGTCTGGACCAGGCTAAATCCTGGAGTCCTCAGATGTGTGGGAGGGAATATGATATCTATCTAGGTCTAAAACACCTCAGGTGCTTCTTTAGAAATAAAATGTGGTAATGTTAGACGAGAGGGATGATTGCAGAATCAGTCCTTCTTTGTTGATATAAATTCTCTCTCTGGATCTTCAGCCATGCAGCAAACAAAACCAAACCATGCTCCCAGTTCCTCTCAGAGTCCTGCCTACTATCTCTGTAAAGCGACTTTGAGCACCTGTAAAATACTGCTCTCAGATGTTGAGAGCTTCATCGTAGGGTGATGTACTTAAAACGAAAGTTAATTATAATCAATTATATTCTTGTATAACTCAGAATGAAAAGGTTTCATCTGTTATGTTTTCTATATTTGCAGTAAAAAACAAAGTGGTTTGTTTAAGTTGAGTGTGTAAGGTCTATGATTTATGGGTGTCACTGATAAGGAAGAGGGCAGTTTCTTCTCCTTTTTTTTCCTCACAGGAATACACAGGGAGGGGGGGCTCTTGCCTTAAGGAGAAACACTGAGGCCTTTAATAAGTGGTTATGTCATAGCCAAGGATTATTTTGCAAACCCTTTACATCAGAGGTCAGGCCCAGTTTTACAAATATGGGCATAAAGGAGGTGTTTTTTTCGAGTTTTCTGTCCTGTTGTAGAGCATAAAGCCACGGGGTAAGAGAGAGGGGCCAGAGCTGGGTTAGATGGCTCTCGGTAAGGTATACCTGGAAGACGTTGTTAGAACGTACAGGAATAAAATGAATAACACTATTTAGATCTACCTGGAAGACGTTATTCGGAGGTACGGGAAGCTTAGATCTAATGGTATTATTTAGATCGACCTGGAAGGCGTTGTTAGAACGCACGGGAATAAAATGAATATGAATTAAGGTTTTAGATAAAAAATATAACCCCAGCATGATATGTTTTGTATGATTATAATGTGTTAAAAGGTAAAGACTCTGTATTAGTTTGGACCTATTTTTCTTCAAATAAACTGATCTCACCTTTTGGACTGGGACAACTAAAAGGACATCTGTGCTCTCCTCTCCTACTTCAAAGGTAAGACTGCACCCTGCCACACTCACGCTTAGGTAGGAACACACCTCATTCACTGATACCAAAATCCTTCGGGATCGCTTAAACAGATTAAAAAGAGTTGTCTGAATAGAAACAGCAGTTAATTGAACCTGGTTCTTTGGGGAGTTAATAGAGGTGAGATCTTGCTGACGTTTGGTGGATCTGAGCCAAGCAGTAAACTTACATAGACTCAGTAACTTCGGTCAGGTCAATTAGTAGGTCAGAGTAATTTACCGGAATAAATTATCAGGACCTCACCTATACTCTAAACACAGAAATAATGTATTCATTTATAGCCCAACGTCGGTATGCACTGTGAACAACATGCTGATGGGACTCCATGACCCCGCCCCCTCTGTTGGTCAGAGACGCTTCTTAGGCTGCGGCCCCACGAGGACGAAAACGGCTAAACGCATAGGATTAACGCAAACGCAATCGGCTTCCGTCCACATGCAATAATTATCCGGATAGTGCCTGCCCACACGAGACCGCTCCGTTTAGCTCCAACCGCTGGAGAAGCTGCAGTACATATGCAGGAGCCTCTACGTGGCGCTGTAACTTCCTCCACAAAAGCAGCGAAGAAGCATGGTTGTCATGGTTGCCCTTCTGTTTATTCTCCGCGGTGGGGGCCGAGGGAACCGGGCAGAGTTTTTCGCCAGTCAGCGTGTATTAAAGTTGAAATCTTCCGGACAAAATTATAAAAGTGCCGGTCAAAGGTCTTCTTTGTTATTTACTGAGCTTTAAAACAAATGAATAACGACTCTATATAATATAATGATAAAATACACGGAGCCTCTCTTTTTCCTCCCTCTCTTCGGACAGCGCCAGTGTCTGTCTCATGCAGCAGCTCATCCAGTAATCAGTGACCCGGCCGACTGTAAAAATAAACATATTTATAACTAGTTTAGGTAGTTTGAGTGGTAATTAAAATAGCTAAGGGTGATGATCTGACTTGAAGTGTGTGTTTTGCTGCAGCGGGAGGAGCTTCAGGTGAGCAGAGCTGCGTGTCTCCGTCCTGTCAGATTAGACTTCACTCGCGAGAGAAAGATAAATAATCTGAATTCAGGGTGCAGTTTACTTTGACTGGGGGTGAGCAGCAGAGGTGGGGAGAGGCGGGGCTATTGCCTCATCATTATTGCTGTAGATGTTGCACAAACAACTGTAGCATGGTCAATAGCGTCCGGAGCACGATAGCAACTCTGCGATCCGCCATTGTTGTTGTTGTTGGTGGCGAAACACTTCAGCACTGGCGCGGGGTAAGCGGAGGTGAGCAGAAGAGGTGGGGAGAGGCGGGGCTATTGCGCAATCACTATCAGTGATCTGAAAATGTCCGTATAGGGCGCACACACGGAGCTGTTTGACCCCCCAGAGAGTGGCGTATGCATTTCTATCCACCTTGGGACCCGTTGTCGTTTCCTCAGTCGTTTAGTGCCATATTCGGTCGTCCTCGTGTGGCTGAACGGTCTATATGACACTAAACAGTAACGCAAACGACCAAATTCGTCCTCGTGGGGCCGCAGCCTTAGCTACGTGGTAGAAATCAGACACATCCTTTCTGACTTTAAAGCCGTCCCAAAGTAAGATGGTTTTTTGTTTCTTTTTTGACACCAGGCGGGCAGACGGAGAAGCAGAGCGTCGTTCTTCATCGTGAGAATCATCATGGTGGAGAGGAGGAGGAAGAGGAGGAAGAGGAGGGTGTCACCGAGGCAGAGCTTTGAGGATGGCGTTGACCTTCTCAGCCGTCAGCGCAAACTCAAACCGATCCTGCACACAGAAAAAGGAGAAATGATTCACCCTTAAGATGACCCTTTGTTCTGTATATTTCCTGTTTCCATGTTTACGTGACAAACTCTGACCTTGGTGCGGACCATCCCCGGCCTCTGGTCCCGGACGTGCTCACAACACCCACACCCACACACACACACACACACACCCACACACACACACACACACACACACACACACACACCCACACACACACACACACACACACACACACACACACACACACACACACACACACACACACACACACACACACACACACACACACACACACACACACACACACACACACACACACACACACACACACACACACACAGTAGAACTGCATGATATACAAAAAGCTCACCTTTAGCCATGCGATTGAGAACCATGTCGATCAGGATGTACGTCCCAGTCCGGTATATCCCGTCACTTTTCAAACAATATATAATACAAATAATTAATAATCTGATTGCAAAAAGTCTACCTCGTTAACGATGGTTATTGCTGCCACCCAGTGGACTCGTGTGGTACTACGATGCCATATCAACGCCGTCCATTTATCTCCATCATTAGATCTTTAGTCTAAATTAAACGTCTTACTAAGTTTCTATTAATCCATGTTGTCGATGGATAATTCAGGATTTACCTGCAGCGCACGATGACCGTCCTCTGTAGCACTTATTCACCTTCCTGAAGAGAGGAAAAACACAGCAATTTAAACAAACAACATGTATTTACCTATTTAAGCTGGTGCATTAACTATTCCATATAAACATGGATGCTAGGAACATTATGCAATCTTAAAATATATCTGAAATCATTGCAGTATCTAGAAAGTGCACAGAACCACTTTACTTTACCCCTACGGCAGTTTAATAATTGACCTAGCATCTATGTATATATATTCAAACTGTTAATATATATATATATTAAAACCCTAGAGCCCCAAGGACAGACAACCTCTAGGTTCAGGAGATAATACATAAATATGAGAACTTTTTGCAGCCTCAGTGTTTGACTACAAAAGTCTCTTCTGTCTTAAAATAAAAGTACTGGTACACACAGACGATTTGTGGTTGGAGTAAGGGAGGATGGGAGGAAACACTTTGGTGTCTGCGACGTCCTCTTGTTGTCACCTTTCTTTAATAAATACTCAAACCTTCTGGACGCCTTTGGACACACTTCTATTGTCATTCTGTACAATGTTACGCCTGCTTTAGGTTGGTTTCCTCACGTAGAAATAAAGTGGAACAGTATTTATTTTCATGGTAAATTCCTCATGTTTCATAATGCATGACTTTGCTTTGTTTTAAGATGATTTCCCCCAGTTTTTAATGCTTTTCCCCACATTGAAATCACTTTAGATTCTCACTTTGAAACACAATAGACTCCTATCTTGTGTGCAATAGGAGTCCTTTACGTTTTATTTAATTACAGTAATTGCAGTAAAAGTATTTAAATATGAGTTTTGCTGCAAAATAATGTAGTTTTTGTTGTAGTAATGTTTCTGTATCTAAAGTGTAAAACCCTCCGGTAGCTTTACAGGTTATTTTATTTTATTTATTTTATTTATTTTATTTATTTTATTTATTTTATTTATTTTATTTATTTTATTTATTTTATTTATTTTATTTTATTTATTATTTATTTATTTTTATTTTATTTTATTTGCAGTAATTTATTGATATTTCACTGCAGAAACTCCTCGGTAAACCGTATTTAATTTTGTCTTAATGTAGGCTACATTATTACTTTCATATTCTGTTCTTGTACATATCCCATATTCTATCTACATGTATATAGACTTTTTGCACTACTTTTTATTTTGTATTTTGTTATATATGTTGCATTGTTGGAGGACCTCAGGTCAGAAGAATTTCATTGCCATTTCTACGCTGTAGCTGCTGTGAGATCTTTGAGCAATGCAGCTGCTTCTTCAGTCAGTCTGCATGTTTTTGTACCAGATTACGGGATGTCTCAGCTTCTTGTGCAGGTGGAGGCGGTACCTGCGGAAGTCGAGCAGCGGGCAGGTGGCGGGGGGGGATGCCCTGCGCCAGCCGGCTGAGGAAGTGGAACTGAGTGAGGGTCCGGGTGTCCTGCGTCTGGACGTTCTTCAGGTAGAAGCTCCGCACCAGGAAGTCGTTCGTGCTCCGACACCAAGTTCACCTGGAGAAACACCATCAGACAAGTAGTGGAGGACAAATACTTTGTTACTGTACTTAAGGTATCTGGTATCAGTGCTTTACTCCACTACTTATTTTTCTGACGACTTCTTACTTTCTACTTCTTACATGCTGAACACAAATACCTGTACTTTCTACTTTTTACATTTTGAACCCAAATACTTGTACTTTCTACTTCTTACATGCTGAACACAAATACCTGTACTTTCTACTTCTTACATGTTGAACTCAAATACCTGTACTTTCTACTTCTTACATGTTGAACACAAATACCTGTACTTTCTACTTTTTAGATGTTGAACACAAATACCTGTACGTTCTACTTCTTACATGTTGAACCCAAATACCTGTACTTTCTACTTCTTAAATGTTGAACCCAAATACCTGTACTTTCTACTTCTTACATGTTGAACACAAATACCTGTACTTTCTACTTCTTACATGTTGAACACAAATACCTGTACTTTCTACTTCTTACACGTTGAACCCAAATATCTGTACTTTCTACTTCTTACATGTTGAACACAAATACCTGTACTTTCTACTTCTTACATGTTGAACCCAAATACCTGTACTTTCTACTTCTTACATGTTGAACACAAATACCTGTACTTTCTACTTCTTACACGTTGAACCCAAATACCTGTACTTTCTACTTCTTACACGTTGAACCCAAATATCTGTACTTTCTACTTCTTACATGTTGAACACAAATACCTGTACTTTCTACTTCTTACATGTTGAACCCAAATACCTGTACTTTCTACTTCTTACATGTTGAACACAAATACCTGTACTTTCTACTTCTTACACGTTGAACCCAAATACCTGTACTTTCTACTTCTTACACGTTGAACCCAAATACCCAAATACCTGTACTTTCTACTTCTTACACGTGTTCTTTACACAAATACACACACACACAAATACACACACACACACACACACACACACACACACACACACACACACACACACACACACACACACACACACACACACACACACACACACACACACACACACACACACACACACACACACACACACACACACACACACACACACACACACACACACACACACACACACACACACACACACACACACACACACACACACACACACACACACACACACACACACACACACACACACACACATGATACATGTGATGGCCTCTTACCTGCCAGAAGTCAGAGATGGTGTGTGACAGCGGGCCCTGGGCGGCGATGTAAGCAGGCATCCGGCATCGTGCTCAATCTGAAGTGGGAGGGTTACAAAGGTCACATAAAATACAAATTTCGTGACGTTTTTGAAGACATACGATGACTATAAAAAAAAATGTTAAGATTAAGATGAGAAGATAAGAAGTAGTTTATTAATCCCAATTTGGGAAATGTTTGCATTGCAGCATCATAAAAAGACAAGGCATTGTACATTAGAGAAATTAAAAGACTTGAAATAAACAATACACAATTAAAATACAAATGAAAATACAAATACTACTACGACATTTAGTATTCATACGTACGATGGTGCTGGCGTTGATGTAGTCAGATCG
Organism: Pseudochaenichthys georgianus; assembly: GCF_902827115.2. Taxonomy (NCBI): domain Eukaryota; kingdom Metazoa; phylum Chordata; class Actinopteri; order Perciformes; family Channichthyidae; genus Pseudochaenichthys; species Pseudochaenichthys georgianus. The sequence continues at coordinate 9,584,273 of NC_047504.1, read as the reverse complement.
TGAAGGGTTGACCTTCACCCTCGAGTGATCATCTGCAGGAACACAGGCACATTTAACCCTTCAACACCCCCCCATGTATCTCTTAAAGGCCCCCTATTATACTGTTTATCATCAATATATCACAGGTCTCAGATATATACGGAGCCTGTCTCTGATTGGCTGAAACAACAAACAGATCATTGCAGCATCCCATAATCCCCTCTGTTTCAGCCCTGTTTCCAAAGTGCTGATTCTCTGTCTGCAGAGCCACGCCCCTCTGAGAGAAAAAAGAACACAATGGTGCTCTAGGAGGAGATTCAGGTGATAAGGTGGGGGGGGGGGGTTGCCTTGGTTGGTGATTGGCTAACGCAAGCCAACACATCGTTATGACATAATAAAGTGGCCAAAATCTGATCAGCTCAGACAGGTTTTTATATAAATGGATCAGCACAAAAAGAGAGAGAATCTTTTGTCCTGAAACTTTCAGAGTCTCTTTCCACAGAGGGGACACATGTTGATGAGACATAAAAAGGTGGATTTTGCATAATAGGAGACCTTTAATATGAATATATTTCTGTTCACTCACAGGGGGCAGACTGGGCGCAGCGGTTCTTCTTGGCGTTGGCGTCGCTCTGGGCGATGGAGACGGCGCTGGGCTCGGCGGTGTCCTCCAACTCCTTCATCAGACCGTCCTTGTTCCTCAGGTGGTCCTCCATGTAAGTCTTTTAAACATCTCTATTGCCGGAAAGTGTATCCTCGATTATAGCTCCTCCAGAGAGCCTCCTCGATGCTCGATCCTCGGTCCTCGAAGTGCATTTAGAGAAATGCGATGTCCTTCAACATGACGCGCTGAAGTCCATTTCTGGGTCACTACTGGAGGACCGAGGATTCGAGGAGTCGAGGAGGGGACATTAGTGAAATGAGAAAGGGCCCGGGTCCCTTCCAACCCTGTTCCAACCTGGGGGGTCATGCCTGGGGTCCAATCATCACGTTTGATTGGTTTACAGAGGGAATCATGCATACCATAGATGGGCTTTTTTAAATGAACATCCAAAAATCCCTTTAAAGTCATGTCAGCTGTTTTTGTACCAAAACATAGAGTTAAAATGTGGCGTGAAACCCAAATTCTATTCTACTGTACATGTTTAATTTTGTTGAAGCTTTGTGAGGCTGGCTGGTGTCGTCAGAGAAATAATGCTGGCTCAGGTGTTCCAGGTATCCTGTGAGCAGGAGGGATTTCCACTGGTCATGGTACACACCTGGAGAAATGGAAACGGATGTCAATGTAAATCACCTCTCAAAAAGCCTCATATATGATGTTCATATTGACGCGCAGTAAATAAACATCCATTTGGAAATCTTGCATTTTTGTACACAAACAGATATACAGGGTCAGCTGAAAACTGGGCTGTATTTCTTGAAAAGTTGGAGCTTTCCCAGGAGAAGGACAATATTTGAATTACTAATGACGAAAAATAAATGGAAGGCATATTTCTGAAACCAAGTTATTATATTGTTGTGAAGAAAATAAAAAAATGCACTGCAGTGGGAAGGCACATAAATGTTGTATCAGTATATATACATCTGTCTGTGTTTTAGACATTTAAGGCCAAACTAGTGAACTTGAACCATAAACGCTGAGGATGCAGGGTAGATGTAATACCCAACGCGCCCACAAGATGGCAGCACAACGCAACTATTCTACAGTATTCTGAAAAGATGCTCACCAGAGATTCTCAGCGAGTATTAAATCAGAAGTCTGTTGCTAACCATATCCTATTATTTCAATAAATAAACTACTGAAATTAATATTTCAAAACTTAAAATGTCGTCCCAGCAGAAACACAACTAATCGGAAAAGAATGGAAGGGACTTAGTTCTTCTTCTTTATATGTTTTGTTTGTTTGTGTTTTGCTCACGCAGACTTATCTAAAGCGTAAGCAGCTTACCTTCAATTATAATTTTGCACATAACAATGTTCAAATCCTGCAGGCTGGGGATGATGTTATTTCGCCACAGGGGGGCACCAGTCAGACTCTGCTGTGGGCCGCTGAGGAAAACCACAGACTTTATGTTGAGGTTTGGCTCCAGTGGAGATGTTACAGGTGAAGTACCTTGCATTAAGAGTGGCAGGAGGTTACTCTGGTATCCATGCTCCTATTCTTCATAGAAAACATTTAGAATCCAGATGGATGACAATGACATCATCTGGCATTAAAGTGGAGGACAATAAAATGTTATCATGTTTTCAGCAGTGAACAGAAAAAAGTATGCAATCTGGACCTCACTAAAGACCACATGTGATCGCTTCCCGAACTGTGATGAGAGCCACTATGTGCCAGACCATGTGTGTGTGTTAACTGTGAAACCCTTGAAGCTACAGGCTGTCTCCGGACTCCTGACAGACACGGCTCAGGTGTTGCTCTTCTCTTCCTGTGTAAATTATAAGGCAGGGTTTGAAAGGTGTCACACCAGACACAGGATGCTGCCCCCCTCCCTGTCTTTCTATCTCTTCCTCTTTTCTTTTTCATGTAAATGACAACAGCTATGTGATCTGTCAGAACTGGCTCTACGACGGCAGCTTGTAGCGGCACATACTATTGTTGAGACTTGAATTGTATTGTAAAAAAATATCCCCGTATTTACTTTTTTCCACACATCCATACGTTGCCATTTTAGGCAAGACACTACAGGAAAAATGATGTTTCCTTTTCATATAGAGGTCAGTTTTGAGAGTTTGTGCTTCTTTCAAACTAGTGGAAATAAAACATCTAAAATATATATTCATGTGTTTACTTTTCTAACTTATTTGCATCTGTAGATGTAGATTTATCCTAATCTCACTATAAGTTAGCATAAGATAATACATTATTTGCACATGTTACAATAACATTCATGAAAACGTCATGTGTACCCTATTCAAATGTGTGTCTTTCAAAATGTCAAGAGTTTTGCAAAATATATTTTGAGAAAACAGTCTTTAAAGATACGATTTTCATACTACCCAAAAGATAAACCTTGTGTCTTTATGTCAAACAAAAAAACTGCATTGAAATGAATTGCAAAAAACATTTTATTGGCATAATTTAACATAGCATTTCATTACGCTTGCTTTTCAACAGGAAACGTTTCATGGTGATATCTAGCCGTTAAACCTGTTACTCTGTTCATCTGTAGTGTCTCTCCTACATAAATGTCCGCAGTGTAGGTTTTCTGAATTGACCGTGAAGTCCTGCTGTGTTGATGTATCCGAAAACCATAGTAACCCAGGAGCACACTGAATAACAATCAGTGTCTGACGGGCGAAGTTACACTGAAAGGATGAGTGAAGTAAAAGCCTCATTGTCGGGGAAATACTGTAATGACTGCCTTAAAATATTCTGGGTGTGTACTCCTTTTGCTGATATTAGCCTTTAAGTAAATATTGTAAAACTATAAAAAAGAAAGAGAAGCTTACGTTGAACAGAGGAGCCTATTCACATAATGGGTTTATGTTCCCTACTTGCCTACCCGCCTGCCCCTGGCCCCAATCTGGCCTCCTCTCTTTTAGAAGGCCTTAATGACTGACCCATTTACATAACTCCCTTCCGGTTTGCAAATGTTTCCCTTTATGAGGCCCTCCTCTGTCTCCGGACTCATTCTCCTCGTCCTTTCTCGCTTTCCCTCTCTCTCTCTGAACGTCTCTCGCCCACGTTCTGACCAGGTGGAGCCCAAAGTAAACTATGTCACATGCAGAGAGAGAAAGGCAGCCGGGGAACGGTGCTGATACTCTCTGTCAACAGCATATCTGAGGGCCTCGGCTGCCTGGCTACTGCCCACCGTGTGTTTGTGTGTGTGTGAGGGTGTGTGTGCTCGAAGCCAACTGGTCAAGTGTGTGTCTACCTCACCGTGCTCACCCAACAACTCATCCGGTGTGTGGGTGTTTCTCTTGATTGCCAACGAATTACCTCGGCCAAAAAAGCACGTGTGCTACATTTGAAAGTGTATGAACAAAATGCAACGCAGTGATCGTTGTCCGTTTCCAAAAGTGAATTGTGTCAAACCATACGAGGCAATGCTATGCTAACTTGCTGAGAGTTATATAAGAAGGTTGATACTACTTTCATGTCTGTGCCTTAACTGAGAAGCTAGCCCTGGGAGTCAGTTCGTTCAGCTAATCCCTCAAAGATACACTTTAAACCTGACCAATTATCATGTCATATCTTGTTTCTTTGATCTGTACACATATTAAGATGTTTCAATAAAGTTGTGGTTTTAAAGGGAAATTACATGATGAAATAATTGCTTTGCGATTTGCAGCCAGATTGAATGACTTCCTGGAAAGAAAATGTGGTCTGAGAGCTAACATGTCACACATAAGATAAGACCACGGTGGAAAATAACCACATTTATATATAGACAACCACTGAAGTGATGCGAACACAAAAGTGTATCAGACTATGCAGCTTGCTTCTTCAGTCACAAAATGTCAAACTAAGTTAAGATATTTTGTGAATATATGTTTCAAAATCTTTAATAATCACTCCATTCACCCACACAGCTTCTTAACCTCCGTGGCACCAGGTGAGGAAGTATGTAATGTCTTTGGCACAAGGCCTCGGCGCTGCTTTCAAGTGGGCACAAAACACGGTGTTGCGGAAGATCAGAATGGCTGTGTGTTCCGCTTTCTCGGCTTTCGCATGTACACACACGCCTCCTTCATTCAAGAGTCACCGCAAACAGCCGGGCCTCGGGGCATCTTTCATACACAGGAAGAAAGGCTTTGGAGCGGCTTCCAGGACACATACCTGTCTGTTGTCGAATGTCAAGCATGGGACTGTGACATTTCACAAGACTGCACGCACACACAACACACCCCTCCAAAACACACATAAGCACATATATGGGGGTTTTAAGACCACTTCCCACAACCGTGAAACCTTTAGTGTGGCCTGTGGGTTATCTTTCTAAAAGAGAAAGGCATTTGTCAATGGGATGTGAAGATCCAAAGCCTTTAAACCAAATATTGTACAATGAAAGTGTTGGTTGGGTTGCAAGTGTACTTTCCCTTCTGCCAGGAATTGTTTTACATTTTGAATGATGCTGGTAAAGAGAATGTCCGCCATTGGTTACCGAAAGAGACTCAAAGAGGGACCAAAAGCCGCTTGTCTTTAGAGAGACAGGTATAATAAAACACAGATTGTATGTAAAGGCTAAAAGGCTGAACACATGGTTTATCTTTCAACATGTTGTTCAAGTTTACAAATTGACCCGATGAGGAATATCGCATTAGGTAATGTTCTAAAAGATTGTAAAAGTACGTGTGCTAAAACAACCCAACATCAGATCTATTTCCTGGAAGACCCCGACTGATCGACAAACATAAAAATCGTTTTTTACGTTTTGTTTGACTTCGGCACCATTTATCCCATGCAGGAGTGTCCCTGGAACAACAATTATAATATGCACACGTGCACACACTGCCACAAGCTCAACGTCAGCCAATATTGACATTCCCCTGTGGATGCCACCTGGTCTGCCCGTTGAGGAATAATATACCAACAGTGCAACCGCCCATTAAGAAGTCACGTGACACGGGCACGTTTCAGACCATCCAGGTTGTTCCTCAGGCATTATGTTTAAATCATCCGGTATTTAGAATAAGCTAAGGGGCACACAGGGATTCAATAGAGAAGGAGAAGAGCTATGTTAAGTGTAGAGAAAGACATTTAAATGTATAAATCATTACCGTGGCAATAATAGTAGTTGACAAACACATTCTTTACAAATTTAAAAATACATGCAATTGTCTTCCTTCAGAGTTCATCCATCTTGCGTGCCCGAGATACTGACAGAAAGGATTATGGCATTTCATCACAACTTGTCTTCACTGAGCAGTCTGTTGCCCTTATTAAATAAAGAGTCATTTTCACACACACACAATACAATTACTTATAAAGAGAGGGAAGTATATTAACTGTAGTGATTCCTTTCTGACGCGTTTCCATGTGAGGACTAAATAGGGGTTGATGGGTAATTTCCTGGATATCGTGGCACATACAAGACAACTGATAGGAAAGGTGTGAAGGGTTACCCCTCTCACACGTAGCTACATAGAGAGGCTTGTAGGGATGAAAACGTGTGAATGGGATGGTGTGAGGTTGGTGAACACAATGGTTGTTGTGTGCAGCAGGAGCAGTGAGTGGGGGGGGGGGGGGGGGGGGAGGCACAGAGGGGAGAGAGTGTAGCTGCAAAACAGAGATGTATATCTGACCGTGAGCATCTCCCGCAAAAGGCCATACACTGCTTGATGCGTTGACAAAACTCGTGCATTTAGTCTCCACAGAGCAGCTCACTTCATACCTGATGACATGTCGAGGTTCAGGTCTGAGCTCTCTGGTTTCCGGAGAGACTAACTTCTTCATGTGCGGAGAGCCTTGACACGTGGAGTCGCGGAACTCCTGGAGAGCGACCTCTTCGTATTTTCACAGTAAACAGCCCCTCCGAAAGCTCCCGCTCCCTCTCCTCCGCCTCCGAACAGTGGCCTCCTTTCAGGGCCATCACTTAAGGGCCCTATTAATAATTTGACAAGTTTTCTCAAAGATTAATTACGGCAAGCTTCGAGGCTGCAATTATGCAGGGTGGAGAGACTCTGTAAACCTTCTCCAGCTCCGTTTCCAGGCCCACTTTTCCACTTATCAACATGTCAATGTGGAAGAGAAGTTTTACAGTCTCTCCGCAGCTCGGGTCCCCATTAGTTGAGGGGAATAAACAACACTTACTGGCGAATGCTCACCAATCCCCTTGCAGACAGCTGAGATTGAAGGCAGGATGGGAGTCAATAGGACCACTTTTCTAAATCCGAAAAACAAAATGAATGTGGACCTGGTTGCATTAGAGTTAGGGAAGTGGTACATCTTTCCAATTCTAACGAATGATAATGCTAAGATTAGGGTTTCCTCTTCGCTTGACAGCGGCAGGAATAATATAAATGGGCTTTGTTTAGCAGGTATATGTGACTGGGTTAATAAATCAAGTCAGCTAGGATTCACCCTTCATTCACTTCCTTTCCAGACCCTGATTTCACTTGGTTACGACCAACATGCTGGACCAAAAGACATACCGTACGTCGCCAGCACACTCCATTAATAGCAGCTCAGAAACCAATAATCATCAGAAACACATTTAACAAACCACCGTAAGACTCAGAATCGATCACACTGTCTAACTTCCGAGGTAAATTCCACCATGAAAGGCCAGTAGGTCTTATAGGCCGTCAAAGTCATCCACTCAAAGCCATTGGTGCTGGAGTTGGAGCCACTTCTGCCTTCTATATGATGAAGTGTGAACTTGTGACTGCTGGGCGAGGTGGCAAGTGGCAGCCAGACACCGTACATCACCACCGAAGAGTGGAGGGCTCCTGTCCTGCACGGCAGATGCTGGTACCGAGCCAGCAGGCCTGTACTTGAGTGTGTGTGTGTGTGTGAGAGAGAGAGGGAGAGAGAGGGAGAGAGAGGGAGAATACAATGCAGCGAGTGTCCCCATGCTGTGTTCTGCCAGAGATAAGAGCCACCTGCCTGTCCCACTCTCCCCTCTGCTGAGTTCAAACAGTCTCACTACAACTCGTGTAAAGCATGTATACAAATGATCCGTGCACATCATAATTGCCACGTTAGAAAATATGACTTTTATTGTATATAATGCTATTTTGGCCGATCTTAAACCTTATTTGTTTTTTATTTATTACGACGCAGCATTGGAATAGTCTACCAATAGTCTACCGTCTGATTTAAATATCATTATGATGTGTATATATGTTCCTCTCTGTGTTGAAACATTACCGTCGATGTTTGCACTCAGGGAGAAAGGAGGGGACGGAGAGGTGAACTCGGAGCACAAAGCCCAGATTGTCCCTGATAACAATGAGCCATTCATTGGCCTCGCGATGGGCCCTAATTAATTCCAACTTTACATTCTGACCTACAATCTCCCCCTGCTCATCAATTAATGCATCAGGCCAGATGACTTCACCCTGTCCTCATCTCCTTCACTTCCCTCCTTTTTTATGGAACAGATTATAGTGGGCAGCCAAATGTCATTACAGGCTATCAATGATTGTAAGCCAGTATCAATCTGATGCAATACATTTCCTTTAAGCTCTTGTATTGGTCTCCTGGCTGACAGAAATATGTATAGCTCTTAAACTTTGTTGAAATAATAATTGGTACTTTGCAGGTCATGTATAGTGGGTTCATTGGAGGGTCTTTTGCTGAAGAGATAACGTGAGACTAACTTCCAACATCATGCCTTGCGTTCTCCTATAGTTCAACAGGTTAAATGTACTCCTACATCAATTGTTTATAATAAGTGTAGGTGGTGGTGACAGCATTTTACCGTCGGCTGTCATGGCGGCAGAAGGAAGTTACTGCTCATGTCAATCTGTTATATCATCTCGCCACTTCTCTTTTCTTCAGTTGAATAAAGTATTTTTTACTGATATTTAGAGTTTTTATCCGTCTTTCTTCTACAATAGATTTACATTTACTATTCCCGCTACACTTAACAATAATAAATCCTACTTCGTAATACACTTCTGCTGCTCTGTGACATTGAGGGTTCATTATCATTTTGTTCGACTGTTAAGTACAAATAAGGTGGTTTTCCGACCCATTATACCTTCCTATCCCTCCTCTCCTCTGTACCCACACTCCCCCTTGACACCGCACTCTAGTCACCATGCAGCTACACACACTTTTGCTCACACACATCAAAATGGTCCCCTTGCCGCAGCCTCAGCCCCTGCTCTCCCCCTGACACACAGAGCTTGGCGCTGTTTCCTTTTCCCTGCCCTACATCCGAAGTGCAAGGAGCGAGAGGAGAGGGGAGCTGAATTAAGAGAGCGGAGGGAGAAAGAGAGGATGGAGCATGGTGGAGGGGGGTTGACATGGAGACGGAGAAGAGAGGCGAGAGAGGGACATAGGAGGGAGAAGGCATGAAATGTGTGGGAGGAGGAGGAGGGGGAAGGCGTCTGTGGTGGGGGGGGCACAAAATGAGGAACAGAGGCGGCTTTGTCGTTAGCAACAGCAAACTTTACGGCGATCATTTGCTGCTTTTGCTCTGCGGCCTCAAAGAGCAGCAGTCTGTGTGTGTGTGTGTGTGTGTGTGTGTGTGTGTGTGCGTGTGTGTGTGTGTGTGTGTGTGCACGGTTGTGTGAACGTGTGGCGGAGTGTGTCTACGGCGGCATGTGTGTCTGTTTGAGGCTAAACATGAAGGAGCTGTAGTCCGCCTCATGGAAAACACACACACACACACACACACACACACACACACACACACACACACACACACACACACACACACACACACACACACACACACACACACACACACACACACACACACACACACACACACACACACACACACACACACACACACACACACACACACACACACACACACACACACACACACACACACACACTCAGGATATTGGGTTGGTTAAAGAGGCAGTAACATGAAGCTTAGCTTGGCACAGGTAGACTAGATCCTTGATAAGTAACTTCCTCTTTTGCTCAGAGGGGATTATGCGGAGGCCTACGAAAATAAGATCATGGACATCATTTCTCTGGCAATAAAGAATAGCCTATGCAATTGTTATTTGGCTGAAGGCCATTATACACATTATATTTTAGAGTTTAAATAAGATCATGCCAACATGCTGGTTGTAGTTTTCCAAAAAGCCTGTTATGCATATGTTCATCTTGATATGCAAAGTGAACATGTCCTTTCAAACGCCAGAAAGGACAAAAAAGGACTGATATCATACCCACTATCTTATTGAGAAACTGTTCTTGAAGAGGTTGGAGGACTTGTGTGATAACGATAAAAGTTAAAGTCGTTGCGGAGCCTGACATATCCTGTATAAATGTACCAACTAACAGTTAAAGGAGGGGAAGGTCATTCTCTTCAGAAACACTTTTTGTTATCTTCCATGGAATGCTCTTAACATCCCGATAGCAATGAATACACGAAATGCTTTGACAATAAATCCATAGAGAAATGTCACTGTGGAAGCCGGCGCTGTAAAAAGCACGACCAATCATCTAACTGGATGTAACTGGATGGCCTACCTGCCTGTCAGCCTTCCATCGTGTGTTGGGGGAGGGGCAGATTTTTTCCGGTTGTGTACTTTCAAATTCTAGCGCACTCGAGCTGGTTTCTCGATTCTTACCTACCCCACCTTTAAGGTTAACATGATCTAGTAGAAACCCAAAATACAGGTATGAACCCAAACATTAGCATTATATTTCCCCTTAAATAGAACTGTGACCCTACATAATTATTCAACATATAGCCTACTGTCCATAAAATGTCAAAAATGTGAGATGCCTTTTCTTGTAAGACATCGCGAAAGGTATCCCTTGCTGGACGGGGAATGGCAGTTCTGCTCCCACGAGGGATGGTGAAACAAAAATGCTCCTCTGCCTCTTCGACATGTCACTTTTGACATGGTAACCTACTGCATATATTCAGTGACAAGCCAACACATACATATAAGCTAGTGCTCAGGCTTGATCCAATCTTGATAGTTTAACTCTTGGTATCCCACTCTTTTTACTAACCTGTGATCAGTGTCTCTTTGCATCATAAGCTATCACATTAATTGCGTATTATTTTCTATAGGAATGTGAAAATGCCCTGACTCCTGCTCATATAAAATACAGAATTCATCAACTGCTCTGGTTTCTGTGTTGAATGCAGCCACTGAACCTGCCCACAGGCGTGGACACCTAATAGTCCACCCAACAGCGTTAAATAAGCACAACTCAAGTAGGCATGATGATTTCACTGGCTGTGGTCTGTGCCAAAAAGAAGGAATCTGACTCGGCTGTGTGTAGTCATTTCACGCAGTCGAAGGAACGCAGTTACTGTAATGTTTCACAAATCACATCCATAGGGAGACTAAAAGGTGAAAAACAAATGCTTGTTTGAAGATGTCAACAAGATTTAATTAAAGGATTTCTAGGTTGAATCAATTTGCAGCCTCCCTCTCTTGCCCGTCACAGTGAAGGTTTCTCTGAAGGCCCATTCATCCTCCTTCCCCTGTGTGTCACAGCCAAGGCCTGCGCAGCGCAGTGTGTGCGCGAGGGAGACAGTGAGTTCTGGTCTGTAAGGGTCTCTTTCTTCAGGGTCGTTGAGTGCAGGTGACCACAGGAAGTTGTTTTCCAGAGCTTTTCCAGTGGTGTGTGCATGTGTGTGTGTGTGTTCAGCTTAGGGCCGTCTCACCACAGGAACTTCCTCTTTGGGCAAACACACATACATGCACACTCACCTGCACACTCCCGATTCCTACAGCACAAGCACTCCCATGTGCTTTTCATCCGGTGGCGGTGTGGCGCGTGCAGGGGAAAATCAACGTTAATGGCGGTGTGTTCATGAGCCCTTGGAGACTTCAGCATTGATTTTGACTTCCGCTTTGATAGCATATGACACAATGTCGATTCTGTTGAGCCATCACTGGAAGAGGATTCCTGTTTTTCAGTGCAAAAGAATTACGCCACCTTCTTTGAAAGCTCCTGAAACAATCCAATATTTAACGTTTGAGCTAAAAGCTGATTATAGTAAGTAGGTATAAGAGCGCTCTTTCCCCCGTCACGGCAGACATGCATAGTTATTTTGATAGGCAACTTAACTAGCAGGAAAGTGCCACACTTCTACACCAAATGAGCTCAAGTAAGACTCTGTTTTATATATTAATCAAGCAGGCATTCCAGGCTGAAGGAATTCTGTTGTGTTTGGCTCTGGGCCAGCTGCAGCGCTACTTCATAAGACGCCTCGCAGTGAGATGACATGTTAAGTGTGCGGCATGTTTTCTCTAACTTTGGGGTCCCTGCAATGAGGCAATCTCTGTCTCGTGGCCGACAGCGAATCAGAGATGTACGGTGAGTTCTGTAAACACACGTTATCAGAACAAAATGCACTTCATCAGGAGACATGCTGTTCACTTTTTGAAGTGGCTTGAAGTCAAACTGAACTTTGAATTCTCACCTTCACTCGGAAACATGATAGTGCAGATGCTTTTTTCAGATGGATGAATGAACTCAATCTTTTGAGAAACGCACAGATTCTGAGTTTATAGTACATGAAGTCACGCAAAAGTGAATTGGAGAAATGGGGTCACTGAGTAAAGTCACAGTGTCATTTATAAAGTCAGATTCACAAATTACTGGATGGAGTATTAAACACTTTCACATGTCCATTCTCCACATTTTTTTAGATACTAAATCCGCATAAATTACCCTTCCTTCTTTAAATCTTGACATTATTTAAGGCAATGTGACCAGATTTAATCAAAACTTTAATAGCTTTGCATCCCATGTTATGTTACAGTCTCTTTCCCCTGCAGCCTCTAAATATTCGCTGATTACCATGGATGTAAAGCTGCGTGTTTTCCAAACAGAAGAGCCTTTATCTTGTGGAATATTGCACCTGTGCCGTTACAGAGTGGATAGCCCCGGCATAAAGCCCCTCCCTCTCTCTTCATGCCTCTCTGTCTTGTCCCTGGTGGTTTGAAACGTAGAGGAATCTGTGGTATGCTGACAATCTCCGCAGCCATTGACACATTTCTGTCTTCAGGCCGGGGAACACACACACATACGCGCTCTCACGTGCACATGTTGGACGCACAGACACGTACACACACCTCGGCTCGGCTGTCATCATGGGCTTGTCAGCGTGTCGCACCTGTGAATGGTAACCAGAGCCTCTCATAGCTGCCGGACAGACTCAAGAGATCAATTTCCTCCAACAGAGAGAGAGAGAGAGAGAGAGAGAGAGAGAGAGAGAGAGAGAGAGAGAGAGTGTTCACCTCTCAGAAGCAAACTATAACATTCCTTCATGCTAAATAAATACATAATTGCTTTGATATCATTGTCCAACAGTGAAAAATGTACAACAACAACAACAACAACAACAACAACAACAACAACAACAACAACAACCTCTCAGATAGGACAGAGGTGTTTGAGTTCTTTCTCGACATTTGCCCATTTCCTGTGCAACATGTACATGCACGCAGTTTGTGCAACACTTCTCGATAACGAATCATTCGTCAGAAGCAACACTATGAAGCCACAGATCACACACCATTTTCGTCACACGATATAAGCTTAGATTTAACCAGAAGTCTGACGTAATGAAAACAGTGTTATCCACCAATTTCTCATTGACCTAGCAGCATCAATTAAACAAATACAAAGCACGTGCCTGTGAGTCTCAGGTGTATATGAATATTTCACACTGAATCGCACTTTGCCGTTCAGTGCAACACGTCTTCGTTACAGTCCTTTAACCTCCAAGACACACCCAACGCATCATTAAGATTGAGTCATTGAAAAAAGAGGGTTTTAATGGAGCTGAATGGCACACAGGTTGATCATATCTGTGTCTTCCACAGCTTTGTTCCACATGATTTCCCCCTCTCCTCTCACACTCTCTCCAGCCCTCTACAGAAGGACGACAATGGAGACATAGTCATATCACTGGTCCAGTTCTCTCTAAAGTAAAACCCTTTCCCTTTCTCCACAGCTGAATGGATTTAAGAGTGTGTGTAGTCTGCTATATCACTTTTCTCTACCACAGCGTCAGTTATGAGAGTGTCGATTTGACTTTCAAATGCCCTCACCCTCTGTACTTGTGCCTTCATTTGAATAATGTCATGTGTGTCTCAATGACACCATTCAGGTAGAGGGTTACACGATGCCACTGAGGTGAATGGGGCACCTGGGAAAGGAGAAGTTGGCTTGCAAATGTGGCTACAATAAGAATAGAAATACTTAAATATGGAAATATATTTTCCTACTGCATGTCAGAGTCCCATTCGTATGTGGAAAAAGATTTTTCATTTTCCACATTTGTAATCAAAAGGATATAGTCTGTGAATGATTGCACACATGCACGCCCCCAAAAGACACACACACACACACACACACACACACACACACACACACACACACACACACACACACACACACACACACACACACACACACACACACACACACACACACACACACACACACACACACACACACACACACACACACACACACACACACACACACACACACACACACACACACACACACACACACGATGAGGTATAGTGAGCTGTCAGACCACACTAATTCCTCTTTTTATGTGTGTCTGTCCTACTGAGGGATCAGGACTGCCTTTCAGGATAACAACTGAAGCTCTAAGCTCTTAGTGTGTGTGTGTGTGTGTGTGTGTGTGTGTGTGCGTGTGTGTGTGTGTGTGCGTGCGCGCGTGCGTGCGTATCTGGGGGAACAACAATTGGCCGTTAAGCTGTAAAGAGCCTTGCAGCCACGGTGTCGCCAACAAATATCCACTGGCTGTCAGCAACGGACCGACTCTGTTGGTGCTGGTGGGTGTGTGCGTGCGTGCGTGTGTGTGTGTGTACACGTGCAGATGAGCCAACTTCCTGTGGTGGATTGAAGTTAAGTGCTGCTATTAGACTTAGGCCTCCAGTCGGGCTTCATTGTCTGGGCAACATACTCGATTGTGCTGACAGAAACACACACGTGTGCAAGAACACACATGCATACATGAACATGAGCACACATGCACGCCTACAGGTTCTTAAAGTTTTCAACATGTGCAAAGACTTATCTGCAGCCTTTTCTGCTGCACACACACCCTCCGTCTCTTCACACTCACTAAACTTTTACGACAGATACACTCTTCCCTCTTGCTCCGTCTATTTGCCTTCCTGGCTAATGTAATCTTCCTCCTCGAGGCATAACAGTAGTTCAGCTGCCACTGAGTTGGGTGTTGCATACGATTTTTAACTGCAGGCGTGCCCCGTAATTCACCTGGCAAAGCAGCACGCCCTCAAAAAGCTGCAGGGGTGAACATGTGTCCTCTCTGCTTTATAGAAATTCAAAAAAAGGGAGAAGGTTGCTGTTTAGGACTTGGGATTTGTCTCTAACATTCTGTGCCAGGTGTCGATTTATTCTCAAATGAAACTTGTCTTTCTGTAATTGGACTGAATACACAGTGAGAGTAGCAGAGGACAAGCTCAATGGAAAGTTAAACCACAGTCAGGTGGGGGGGATGCGCTTAAGCTTCGAGATGTGTGCTTCCTCGCCGCCCACGTCGGAAAATCAGAAAGAAAAGTTCAGCTTCTGAGAAAACGCTTTTCACCGGTAGAGAAGAGATCAGTGTTTTTTTTTGTATTCAACACCTACGTTCTGTATCCATTTTTTTACGTCTTTGTCTATGTGTTGAATTCACTTTTCTGTGACCGACTGGAAGAACGTACATTTATTTGTGGCTGTTTTTGGCATATCTGAAAACACCTCAGTGACACGGTGCAGTTACAGAGGTTATGTAACTGAAAGAAAGTGTCGTGAATGTCGAACATGATAAACCACAGTGGCAAAGTCCAGACACTTTCAGGAAGATGATTTACTACCGAAGAAAAAAGGAAACTTCACTTTTGATGATTGTTCTAATGAAAAGGAAGTGTAAAAGTAAATCTGTCGAGTATGCAGTTGATTTTGCATCCCTGCCTTTGACATGACAAAAAGAATGTGTGATCTTTACCAACAGTAACGACTTTAAATGACTGCAATACACTTTAAAGCACTACTAGTTCATTTACTGTAGTCACTAGCTTATATGTTGGAAAAGGGAACTTTCCCCATAGGCCTGACTTACATTGTGCAAAGATAGAAGTTGTACTGAATTAGAAATTCCTTTCTCCACTTTAATATAAACTATGATGTAGCCTTAGTGCACATGTTGCTACTCAGTACCAAAAGTTCATGTTTAATGAATTTACCAGATTTGTGTGTCTTAAAGTTACACACAACAAGCTGCTGACTTCTTTTGGTCGACAGTTCCATATATTCTTCTTAAAATAGGTAAGGAGCGACATCATGTACCCGGTACTATGGAACAATACTGTGAGTATTTCTACTCGCGTTCTACATATTATTCCTCCCTAATCTTTATATTTCTAACAGTTGTAATGCTTTCACATGGCGGCTCACATCTCCTGAGCCCCCCTGCATGTCCCCTCTCTCTCACAGGGCTGTTTGATTGCTTAAGCCTGGCCGTCAGACACGCAGACAATGCGTCCATGAAGAATAGCCCTGCTTCCTTCCTGTCTTCCTGTGCTGCGTTCTGCCTTGGTGAGCAGGGTGAATAGGCCGCTCTGCCCCACAGCCGCCATGAGCCGCAGGGGCCACGGCAGCTAAAACCAACAAAGAGAGCCGTTCTGGGGCTTCGCATCCCCTCCTCCTCCTCCTCCTGCCTCTCTGCTGCCAAATCACTGGGACTGTCGGCGGATACACCATCTCTCCGTGCATCTTGTTTCTATGCTTTCATGCACCAACTCTCACTTTTAAGTCCTTTCTGCTCTGATCTCGTTGCTCTTAAGTCAGTGTATTGGTTAAATAAGTCTGTGAATGCATAGTATGTCGATTATTAAAGTTGTATTATGCGACAAATGAACTTTAAACATAATACCGCTAAGAAAAAAAGTTGTTTTAACATACATAAGTCTGAGAAGCCTTGTGCCCGGTGAACATCAGGTGACACATCCCTAAATGAGGTGTACAGCATTTTGACAAGAAAAGGTACCCTCGCTGCTCAGAGGAATTGAAATGACCCAAGAAACCCCAGGGGGGGGCTTATGCTTTGCAAACATGACTTCCAGACACTTTTTGATCTAAGTGTGCCACTGAGCATTTCGCTCCCAGCTGAGATGCAGACTTCCAAACATCTTGCAGCACAAAAGGAGAATTATATCAACGTGTGGAGACAGTCTTCAGCAAAGAAAATGATAACTTTATAATGTGCACAAGAGAGAAAAATAAGCGCTTTTGCTTTATAACGGCATAACAAATCAGCCCTCCCCTACGACACCCACCTCCCTATGGGAATACCAAGTAGGAGCAGGTAGCAGAGAGGAGCCAAAATGACCCCCCGACTATTGAAAACAGGATGAATGCATGCCGGGCTGAATACAGGGGTAAACTGTTAGGTCTTTGTCATTCAAAGTGATGCTTTTAACCCTTTGCGGTCCCTCTTCCTAACAACCCACCCCCTACACAGCCACCCCTTCCCTCTTCATTCACAGCTGAGACAATGGAGGCAGAGAGGAGGCCTGCGACTGGAGAGATAAAGACTAAACGTAAGATCAACTCTCCCTTTTCTGTCTCTAATGGGATTCTGCCCGTTGTTTCCATCGCTCCCTCCCTCCACCACCAGCACTGTAAAAGAGGAGAAAGTTGATAATTATGTAAAGCAAACCCCCGTCAGTCAAAGGCTGCGGATGAATAACAAACAAGTGAGTGCAGGTTGGGCCTCGGCGTGTCAATCACAACTCTGAATGCATACCGCGCCGCAAACACGTCCGTATGCTGTCAACAAGTGTCAGGGGCTTATGTTTCGCCTGCAGGGACATTCAAGACCCAGGAATTCCTGAACAAACCTTTGATAAAAAAAAAGGGAGGAAAAAAAGTATCTGCCGGAAACAGAGGCGTATGAAATGAACTTGAAGCCAGGAGTGTAAAATAAGCTAACATGCATATTTGCAAAAAAACAGGTGGGGTGTTTGATTTATTAGATAAAAAATAAGTGATTGCCTTTACATCTGGAGTGCATGCAAACAGAAGTGCACATTCCTATGAAGATGGCTTTACCGGAGCCAGATGTTTTTTTTTCTCAACAGGGCCCAAGGCGAACATTAATGCGTCCTTGTTTGATCTCTGTAAACATTGTGGGGCGATTGTGTGGCAGAGCCAGGCTGATGATAGCTCTACATGAGGTGTTCGTGCAGAGGTTCAATTAAAATGTTTGAAAACTGTGCTTAAGCCATCCGGAAAGGCCCCAACGCAAAATTGCCTCTCCACAAAATCGTGTAGAAATACTTTTTTTCTCCATCATGTTTTTGGAGAGTACAATGCAGGAATAAAAACAGGAGAAATACAGTCAGACTTCAAGGTTGTTTAATTTCAAACGTTAATATATTTGTCTTCTAATTCATAGTGAACTATTCATCCAGCTTTGACACTCCTACAGGTCACCTCACAATCTGCAGCAGCGACAGGAAGAGGCGACACATTAACAATGCTTTCTCAAAATAAATATCTTTCATTATAAAATAATAAACCTTCAAATAAATATATATATTTTTAACTTTACACTAAGCAATGTTGGAATTAGAAAATAAATTTCTCATATAAGGTCACTGTACAATTTACAAGTAGAAGGGATAAGATTTTCTTTTGTAAATTACATTAAATGATTGACATACATTCCAGTGAATGTACAAACATCGTGTGAATGAAGTTACTGATTCATATAGACGTGGATTTATCAAGGTGCCTCTGGTGTGGCAGAAATCTTTTCACAGTTGAAGTATTATTATATGTACAAAAATAAAACATCTCATTTTCTAATGTACATACCCTTTGCATTTACTACTTTACATACAGTTAGTAATAGGAGTCTGTTCTTAGCATATAAGTTGTATTAAATGTTAAAAAAAGTATATCCATTTGGACTCTCATAGCAACAACACGATATCTGGGCACTTGAGTGAACAATTTCTTTTCAGGACAAAACAGTAGTTGGATATGTCTTATCATATGGAGCGCTTATTTTGGTTTACCTTTCAAGTGATACTCATAACGCCAGGGCGAGTGAATGCTCCTCCAGTGCCTTTTGTTGTAACATTTTTGTCAACCAGCATTAAAAGTTGACAACTGAAGGCAAAACTGACTCTGCCCAGATGTGGAAGACATGAAGACCTTGATGGGAAACACAAACACTCTAATCAAACCGTCCAACTACAGAACTACAGGGCTGCCTACAGTCAGTCAACATCCTCACAGTGGATAAGGTTTGTGATCTTGCACCGACAGCCGGGTCGCGTGCTCCGGTCGTAGCAGCACTGGCATGCGCCGACACATCCTTTAGCGGGGAGGTAGCACAGGAGGCAGGGGAAGAGCAGGGAGAAGAGCGACACGGCGGTCCAGCGGACGCAGCAGTGCGACTGTGCGCACGAGAAGGGCTTGTCAGCACACGTGTCCTCGTCGTCGCTGGAGCAGTGGTAGAACAGGCCCTTGACGCAGCACACGCACGTGCCGTACTCTACGGCACTCTGCAAGGAGCACACGCAGCGGCGGCTACACATCCAGCAGGAAGGAAGCACCCGCGGGCGTCTGCACTCTGGGCAGCAGCACCGACCACAGTCCTCACACTTGGTGGTGTGTATGCTTATATTTTTATTGCTTCCGCTGCCTGGCACAGCCAACAGAGCCCTGGGCTCATCGTTCAGGGGTTTCAGCTCCTCTGAGTTGAGCTCTGCACGTTTGGGCTGGGTTCTGATTATCTGGTTGCTGCTTGCCGGGCTGCCGATGAGCCTCTGGCCTAAAGAGGAGCCCCCCACGCTGGTCCTGATGCTACTCTGGGAGTCCTCCACACTGGAGGACATGGAAGCATTTGTGTTTCCATGCTGAGTCAATGAATGCAGGTTACGGAGATTATTAGGCAGCTCTTCCCGGGTCTCATGCGGCCCACTCGTCCTTGATCCTGGTGACGTAATCAAGTCACTCTTCTGTTGCCTCTGCAGAGAGGCCGGAGATCTCTGGGCCACTGTGGGCCCTTCTGTGTACTCATTACTACTCCCAGATATCCGGATCTGATCCAGAGATAGCACTGCTGGTGTTTGGAGCGGCCTGCTGGTCAACCCAGGGTCTGGCGGACCATCACGGGTTTGCGGAGGCCGAGGTTGCGTTCTCCCTTCGTCATGCGGAGTGCCCGGCGATGGCGATGACCGCCCTTGGCGTCCTCCTCCCCCATCGCTGTCGTTCTGACTTGTAGAATCCATCTCGGGACTGAAGGGGCACTCTGGCTGGCATGGGACACATCTGAAGTCCTGTAACAGAAAGACACAGTTTTTATCCGGCTGTGACAAGCCATGCAAATAACGTCATGCAAATCATAACCGATATATAGACAAGCGCCACTATGGAAATAAGGCCCGACACACAAATGAGGAAGCGAGATGGACGTTACTGATTACATAGATGATGTAATGTTTGGAGGCAGAAGTAAGAGTTGTTTGGGCATTTAGGATCCGCTTTTGGCTTCAACCCAAGAGTGTGTCTGTGGAACAGCTATGGCTACGATACAAACTAAATAATGTAGAAGATACAAGTTCCATTTCCAGGTATCATGTTTATGAACTGAAATGGTCATCTAAATTAGATACTTCCCTGCCTTCTTATTTTCCCACACCCATGACAGACACATAACTAATCTAACCAAGAAAGATACATTGGCATTTGTTTCTGCAAAGTGAGAGAGACATGATTGATGGTTACTCAATAAGTTGAGTGAGAAACTTTTTTTAAGGGCATTCCGGTAGCTTAAAGACATTAAACATGAACACGCCAGTTTAAGTCCGGCCAGGACCTCGTTGCATCTCACAGCCCCATTTCCTGTCGTCGCTATACTGGGAACAAAAAAAGGCTTTAAGTGCACAAAAATACTTCTGAAACAAGTCAATTAATTGGCAACCATTTTGGATATCAATTAACTGCCATATTCTGGTTTAAAATGAAAACATACTGGTTCTTTTTGTTTTTGTAAAATAGCCTTAAACTTGACCAGCTGGATGATTAAGGAAATGATCCGATTTAAGCTGCAAACGTGTTGACTCATGAATCAATCGTTTAACAGAGGGAAGTGGAGCGCTTTACTGAACACTGATATGGGCCACACAGATGACACAGGAATGGAAATGTTAGGCTACGTGTAGCGGCAGATCAAGGCCTCTGCTCTTTTAAGTTTCTAACATTGACCCCAAAGTCTGAAGTCTATAGGCACGCATAGCCCCACATCACTCATTATCTCCCCGATTTATAAGAAAAAGAAAAAAGTATTAAATACATGCAGACGGACAGGGCAATATGCTAAAATATTCAAATGCAGAGGCCTTGTTTTCACCGACAGATCACACCAAAGCATAGAGACTGACAGTGTTGGCCTTAACTCTCCTTCCTTGTGGTAATTAGCTTTCAAATGGCATCTTAGGGGTTGCGCGGTTCCCCCTTTTCAATGACAATACAGGAAGGGCTTTTGTTTGTTGCATGACAAATGGCCTGCAGCAACCTTGCCCATTCTAACGCATTTTGCATTGTGACACTCTTGAAAAAAGGAAGATGAGTGACAAGATAAACAAAAGTTAGGAGCATGAAAGACACCATGTAAAGTGTGAGTGATGCGTTCAAAGTGGCGGTGGGAGGCAGTGAAGGACTGCTCTCTGTGAGCATGCACGGGGGTTCTTTAGGATTTATGAGCCTTT
Source organism: Pseudochaenichthys georgianus (assembly GCF_902827115.2). Taxonomy (NCBI): domain Eukaryota; kingdom Metazoa; phylum Chordata; class Actinopteri; order Perciformes; family Channichthyidae; genus Pseudochaenichthys; species Pseudochaenichthys georgianus. The sequence continues at coordinate 9,562,912 of NC_047504.1, read as the reverse complement.
TTGCTCCAAATGAAGGGCTTCCAGGCACACTCAAATGTTAGCCTGTTAAGGGGGGGGGGGGACGTGCAGCCACTCATCCCCTCACAGGACGAGAGGAAGTAAACTGGGGCAAACTGATGGCATCAGTTCTTAAAATGACAGGCTATGGATATGAAAAGAAAAACTGACAATGTGTGAAGAGGTAAATATATAAATCCAATAAGTCATTATTTCTGATGCATATATGACAAGGCAGTGATTTCTGCTGTGCTAAGCAGATTGATATTAACATTATGAGTGCAGGAGATTACTAGTATCTTGTGCAGCGAGAGAGAGAGTGCACTTTATGAGCAAACACATGTGCCAACTTGGACACGACTATTTCCTAATAAAGCTGACACCAGCATTGAGATGAACAATTACATTAGACATTAGACTCAGTCCAGGCGAGCTAATTTTAGATGTAGGAAAACCACCTTTTATCAAAAATAGCTACGGATCAGAAACTCAAAATCTGTCAAAAGTAAGACATGGTAAAACCGTAACATTATATGTTTTGAAAAACATTTTTAATAAAAAAGGGGGGAGTTTTAAAAAGGCTACAAATGCAAGCTCAGAACTACGATAAACATGTTAAACAAGTGTATGAGACAGCCAAGCAACATGTTTTATTTAACAAAAGGCTTCACTTACCGTGCTTTCGACACTTTAGCCCCCGTTTAGGTGAAATAAATCCAATTTGAGAGGGAGTTTATTCCGTGCATCAACAACTCAGTCTGGAAAGTCGTCAGTAAAATCCATTGAGAAAGTTTCCAACCGAGGTGCATTTTCATGAGAGGCAACGCTAAAACGTAAATCCCATGTTTTGCGCAAGAGCACGAGGTATTAAAACGGGAGAAATGTTCAATCAATCAGCGTCGGAGTGCAAACTTAGCGGCACTACACGTTTCTTGCAGAAGAAGTAGAAGAAACTCCAGCTCAGAAGTTGTTAAAACTCTGTGTTTTATCCGCAGGGCTCTGGGAGTTTGCGAGTACTTTTTCTCGTGTATTTTTTTTTTGCTCTTTCCGGAGAGGAGGTCGGGATTTGGGCTGTAAATGGCGTCAAGCTGAAGGGGGAACAGAGCGCTTGTTGTTGCAGCGGATATCTCGCATCCGGTGCTCAGCCATTGGCTGTGAGAGAGCAGCCATTCACACCCAGTCTTATCAATTATACTGCAGGGCCAAACACTGCTGGTCCGGCTGGAAATATGAAGGCTGCGCTCCTCAAGTCCTGCACCTCTTATCGTTGGTGACCCATTTCTAGGCAGCACTTTACATATATCTTCCCTGATGAAGAGAAGGTGTTACTGTAGTGCATGCTGCTGGGGTAGTAATGGGATAGTTTGAGTTCTACATAGGCTGCAAATAAAGATATTATGATTATTAATAAGTGTACAACACTGTAAATACCAAGTCAAAGGATATCATTTGACTTTTGCAATGCAATTTGCATGGAGTGCAAACGTTTTCATAACATAATAAGTTATTTAGAGACATTTTAATTTTGTAAGTCAGAAATATCTGTGGTTGCATCTACATACAGGTAAAAGAGAGTACAAGTACAACGTTGAGGTAGCCTACTTGCACATTACTTGTTATAGTGTACTTTTCACTCCACAACATTTAACAGGTATACAAGTATATCAACTTGTGAAATATGTTGCATCTGTATAGATGCATGGCATCATTTGCCAACATGTCCCAAAATATAGTCGAGTAGATGTACAAAGTTCCCTAAAGCTGAAATACTTATTGTACTTATGAAGAACAAGTAGACTACTTTGTTGCTTCACATCACTTTAACCATATATACTTTAGTTTAAATTATTAAATACGTTTTTTCTCTCAGATGACAGAAGAAATTTACTTCAAAAAATATTTTACAAGTTACTTTAAGAGACATCTTCTGGCCTTGAGATATTGACTTGCCTTCGACTAACTGGGCACCCCTGGAGACTTTGATCACGTTTAACCATTTTAAAAACGATTTGCCAGAATGCTATAGATCTAAGGTTAAGGTTCAATTAAATCCATGGTACAATTCACTTTCAGTAATCTGTTGTGAAAAATAGTGGAACAGCTCCACCTTGTGGATATTCTTTGGTACTGCATACTGCAATGAGTAGAGGCTGTATGTGACAGTTCAAAAATAACCATTTAGATCTGTTTAAATATCCATCAAATACATCTGGAAAGTTTTTATAATGTATAATCTGTAATTAGAAGTGGCAAGTTTATATATTGTTAAAAAGGACTCAAGTACATGTGTGCATTCAAAAATACAGGAAATGTAGAACCATGAACAAATGTGAATCGGTAAGTTTGATATGAGATTTAAGGAAGACAAACAAACAACTTAAGTGCCAGGCTGTAGTCAGAGTGTTACAAATGAAACTGAGACATTTCCTGAAGAAGTAATACAAGGATTAATTAAGCCTGTGTTCATAAAAACAATGAGAGTCTAGACATCTCTCTTCAATACAGTGTCAAATTATGTCCAGCCGGTGTAATGATGAAGTTGCGACCACACCACTGGGAGAAGTCGCTTTAATTAACTCAGAGTACGACTTGGCAAATTAACTTGGATCCAGGTCAAGAAGCTTTCGAGACTCTCCCTTTATTTCTTCAAACAATTCATCTTCCTTTGTTTCCCCTGCCTCACCGGCTGCTGTTCATTTACTTTGAAGCCGTTATTCAATAAGAATGGAAATGTTACATGGTTGTGTACCTTGAACAGGCAGCAGAAAAATCACTGACATGATAAATCGATATTTCGTTTAGCGGATCAGCCTAATAAGAACATTAAAAGGCAACAACAGTAAATGTAGCTTTTAAGTTATAGAACAACAAAAACAAGCTCACAGACAACAATTACAAAGAGAGAGAAGCTTGACCTTGTGAACTCTTACAATGAATAAAGAATAAAGGATCTGCAAGGGCACACGATGCACATTCAAACCCATCGACCCCGAACCTTGTGAATTTCAATGTCAACAACGGCTAGCATTCACTCAGTTTCCACAGCTGACGTGCTCTGAATGGACTGCAACAGATTTGGAAAGGATAAGCAATGTCTCTGATGAGGTATACAGCCACGCATAAGCATGAGTGAGGGGTAAAGATTGAGGCTGATGACCACTTGTCTTCCTGTCACACACTAAAACTTTGCTGATTGTGTAAGGAGGTTGTTTTCCTCTGTGCATGTTACACTCAAGTGGTCATGCACTTGTCATTTCCCATTGTTATTCAGAACTGGGTTTCCTTAAAGGTGCAATCAAGACCTCACGCTTACTTTTGATTTCCTATACTGCAGCTCCACCAAAGCTACAACACCTCATCACCATCAAATTGAGACACCGTAAGCATTTGTATTCACATGCTGAAAAATGTGTTTACTGTACACTAAGATCCATGTATTTGTAGCATCATTTTAATTATATCTCAGTGACAATATTTCACCTATCCTGTCCCCGGAAGATTTGTCGATCCACCTTGACAATAAAAGGTCACTTAATTGAATTTAGCGTGCATTCTAGCGTCCATCAGTCATGTACTCTCGCCCAGCCGTGTCCCTGGCTGCTGAATCCACCATGATAAATGTCCGTCTACTGTGGAGCCAGCAAGGGCAGAAAATTGAGTATTTAATGATGTCTGACTTACAGCAATTTCAAAACTTTTTGTCCTGCACCGCAAGCAATGCCCTTTCTTTTGTTATCCCAGAATACCTGCACGGTGAATCTAACTCCCGCGGAGCTTGGTAGAATGGAAAAAAAAAAAAGAGGAAGAGAAAATTGAAATGAAACCTAAAGCCCCCGCTGCTGCAGGAGATGAACTGTGTCTGGATTGTCAAGCAGACCCTGCAGACTGTTTGAAAAGGTTTTGTAAAAAAGAAGAAGGACACAGTCTCAAAGTCCATCACCTCTTCCCCCGTGCTGTGACGTAGCTCACGCTGCAGCATTGCTGTGATATGATCCTGTAGCATGATGAGTGGGCCATTACAGCTGCCAGGTGGAGCAATGTACTACTACATCTACCCACAAATGTGTTCACCAAAGAGCCGTGCTTTTCTGTGCCATGTACTTCTTTATGGATCAATAAATCTAACCAGGTTTCACATTTAATGTGTTTTCGCTCCGTGACTCGGTTTGGAAATGCTGTTCTGGCTGACTTTTTCATTATTTCCAACTGACTTGTTTTAAAACTTGGAAAAGGGGGTTTAAATATGCATACATGGCAACATGCATGCCATTCTAATGAAACACTAAGGCCAAAGCTAACACGTCCCAGGTTAAAGTCGACATCAAATCATCAGAGAAACTAACATAAAGTGATTTGTACTGCAGTGCAGACCTACATAGTCCTAGTATTACAAATGCTAGGACTATGTAAGGCCATTCTTTTTTCTGAGAGCCAAAGACGATTCCAAGGAAAGCAGAAAAATACATTCAGCAAAAAAGTGATTGTATTTCTCTTTTAAAAGAAGAAAGTTTAAAGTGTACTTTGGATATAGAAAGACTATCCTCCACAGACACACAATAACACCTGCCTGGCTCAAGAGTTATATTGTGGCTGACTTCGGGGTAGTGACCTAAATAACAAATAAATGGATTTTTTGGATGTCAGAACAAAAATCTGCAGAATTGTCACATCTTCGGATCTGCTTTTTAATTCATCAAACCAACACCTCCTTCGAGCACATATGCAATACACTGACTTACTACACATCGCTCATTTTAACTTTTGTATTTTCTATTCTGCACTGGTGTGCTTCTATCAATAGCATGACCCTATGGAGTTCACAGCTTTGAATACTAACTCTGTTCCAACTTTTGCTGACTTCTCTGCTGCCTTCCCCTTTTCATTACAATACAGAGAATACATGCGGTACACAAAGGCTGTGCTGAAGACTCTCAGAGGAGGGTGATAGCACGCCTGGTCGGGGCGGAATTGGAGAGGAGAGAAGGGAATCGCAGAATAGTTGCTGTTGGTGCTACGAGTCGTGATATGGGTACTGAGTGAGGCTCGGGGAGCCATTATTTTTGTGTGGGTGGCTGCGAACCACCCTATTAACTCGACTGAACACCACACAAACGTCCATCCTGACACGTCATTTCACATAGTGCATTTCATAGTTATATTAAATGGTCTTCCAGTATGTAAAAAAGGACTTCATTTGGCTGTAGAATCCTTTTATATTGTCTAAAGAAACAACACAATTCAAGACTATTAACTGTTTTAATTGATATTTGTTTTTTGGAGAGCAGTCCGTGCCACAAAGACACAATAATACTAATCACCCTGGTCAAGTACACATTGATCAGGGTCAAAAGGGGCTGGACCGTCTCCAACATTGTTTATCTTATAGTATTTCTGGTTCCTGTGAGCTCTTCTATGCACATCTGAGTTGATACATCTACTGAACTTCATTATTTGAAAATGTACAAAAAAACCTCCCTTACTTTCTGCAAATAGAAAAACTGTCTCCTAAAACTTTTCCGTTCTGTTTGAGAGTATTCTGTCACTGATCTCTGCACGGCTCAACTCAGGTTTTCTCTTGACACTGATGTGGATTCAACTCAAAACTCGTCTCAGCTGCTGTGGACGAGAGGTTAGCTACAGTTCTCGCACTGACCCACTCTAATATGTGGTTTCCAACAATAGCATCCGTTTGAGAAAGCCTATAAGAAATTGAAAAGAGGCTTCTAAGAAATGTCACAGATTAGCAGAGAGGGTTTGGAAACCTCCTGACTGACACAGCCGCATTTATTCTGTGTACAGAGATGTTTATTTTCTGCAATATGAATATTGATGCTCAACTGTCAGGGATTCACGTTGGCAGGAGCTTTTGTGTTCAACAGCACGGAGGAGAAGCTAAGTTAAAATGGCATAAAAGGCATTCATCACGGGACATTACCCCTTATGTATGGCTCAAATGGGAATACACTCAACAGGGCAGCGGAAAGTAGCAAAGGCGCTGCCAGAGAAGAAGAAACCCAGACAGGGCAGATACTATCCAATCCTTCATCCGGAGATTTTGTGGTGGCAAGAAGCCTCCACGTGTTTCCCCTCTCGGTAAAGTGATAGAAAGGGCGAGAGGTGAGTCCAGGTGCAGAAGAAAAAGAAAAACCCAGACATGCTGTCAGGTCTCAGGGATGTAGCTGTCCAGCTGGGGTCACTGTTGTGGTGTGGTGAAGGAGACTGTGTGTCCGCAAGTCATACAGCGTCTCCTCGTCTATCACAATAACAAGAACTGCACCAGTGGGCAGAAGGCGAGGAGGGGATTCACTTGAGGAAGGTTTTTCTGCGTCGTCGTGTGTGTGAGGCTGTTTTGGCCCCAGGAGATGTGGTATGTTAAAGAGGTCTGAATACATATACTATTCATTTACTTTATGGGGAATGTGGGATACAGCGTTTTGGGACCAAGAAGACATCATCTGTCTCTGCTGCTATGATTCTGACTATATTTTCATTTCATTTCAAACCTTTATTTATACAGATAAAATCCCATTGAGATCATTGATCTCTTTTCCAAGGGAGACCTGCTCAAGTAGTTCCACATGAAACATAACAACATAAATAGAACAACAAAAGGACATCATCCAGCATCATTTACATAATTATCCACATAAACAGGTACCAATAGCTTCTGATTGAGTAGCATCCAACCGAGCTTTAAAAACATTTAGTGGCACCAGATTGTTCAGTTTCCATTTAATTTGCAGACTATTCCAAGACAGAGGAGCTGCGCATCTAAAAGCTGTCTTCCCTAAGACAGTCCTAGCAGTTGGGACATTTAATAAAACCACAGCATGCGATCTCAGGCAGTAGCCACTTACAATTCTCCGTGAGATCAGGGAGCAGATATAAGATGGACGTTTCCCTAGCATGGCTTTGTATATAAAAATGTACCAGTGACTGAGCCTCCGTACAGTTAGTGAAAGCAAACCAACCCTTGCATACAGGGTACAGTGATGGGTTAATGCTTTACAGTTTGTCACAAATCTCAGTGCGCTGAGATACACTGACTATATGCCACTTTCCCAACCGTTATGGCGCATCAAATCACAGGAGTGCTGTTCTACTTTGGGAATGTTTTTTGGTGTAGCGCTCAGAAGTGGGGACAATGAGAAGACTTCAGAAAAGGGCATCCCGTTTGATAAGAAACAAAAAACACGTCATTCATTCTTCGTTTGACCTGAATGTGGTTGAGACATTATTGTCCTACTTCCCTGTTACAAGATGTCCTCACAGTACTTCAGCCCGTGTGAGTTCCCCATGATTTATACAGATGTTCCCCGGCTTTGCTAAAAATGTATTTTCTATCCCCAACAGAAAGTAGTGCACTATCACATAACCAATTTGCCACCGAGCTTCTCCCTCAGAGGCGCGAAAGGTTTCTCTTCACTTGTGTTTTATACACTTCCACACAACACATAGAAACAGCTGAAACTATAGCCTTTGGCCAAACTGTTACAATAGTGATATATTATTAATTGTACACGAGGAAGGAGTTACGGAAACTAAGAGTGAAATCTCATTGTCATGGCAACCTGTTTGGCAGAACAGCCCTGCGACGGCATATTTTCCTCGCTCCGCAGGGAGTAGGGTAAACTGTGAATATAATAACGTGATAATGCATCTAACAAATACAGGAGGTGTGATGGTGTGTTCTGTACGGTCCACACGTCGCGCTGATATAAATGTGTTTCTCTAATTTCCTGTTCTAATAAAAGGGAAGGAGGAGTCCCTCTGCTCACCGAGTTATCAGCTTTACGTTGGGAATATTATCTGCTGGCTTTCAAGCTGCAGCTACAGGCACATGTACCAAAATACAAGGCAAGGCAAGGGGGTGGAGCAAATGGACTCTGGATCCATTCGAGCAGGGGTTTTCAAAGTATGACACTCAGGGCTCTCAAACATATATATATTTGTTTACTATTTTACAAAATATTGAACATGTTTGAGCATGAAAGAATGTCAGTGTTGCCAAAATGTAAGAACCGTAAATAGGACGACCTGAGCCTCAAAATGTTCCTGGTCAACATCAAGAGTCTATTATTCTTTATCCAACCTTGTACAGATAAATAAACAACTACAGTACTTTGATACTGAATAAAACGTGATGATTTTGAGTTCTTGAGTTCTAAACAGATATATGGACATTGCCGACATTGCAGGTATTGACAATGGAGGACAAAAGATGGCACATGGCAACTTGCTAAGCCCAACCCTAAGTTCTGAAACGTATTAACAGGATTTGACATGCTTGTCTCAAACTACCCACCGGGCACTTTCATAAAAGGATCCTGCAGTGGCACGAAGCAATTTTGTAAAAAGCACTTTCCACTATAGTGAAATTGCAGCTTTAACATCCCTGGGAGACTGCATAGAATAGTACACATGCAAACAGACGCCCACATACAGTCTCACACGTCCTTGTCATTAGTGCAGTGCCATACAGCGTATAGGATCCTCCCTCTCCTCAGAGTCACTGGGAGCTGTTTGATTTCCGCCTCATAACTCTCTACATAATGCGATATCGCCAGCACTAAATTGCCAAGATAACCTTTATCAGAGTAGAGGTGAAAGCCCTGAATCGTTGAGTGGCTATTCCTCTGCAAGGCAAGAAAAACAAGTAGGGGGATACAATATATTTCCCTCTGGCACAGCCACGGACACCTGAGCAGCATCACTGAGCCGTTTGGATTGAAGCCAGGGGGTAACGAAATGTTTGAGGGAATTGGAAACGAATGGACAGAGAATCAGAATAATCCTCCTGCAGGTGATGATAGCAGAACTTTATCCTTTTTCGCCTCATCTGAGGAGTCATTTTCAAAGTGTGACTGCGCGTATGTTTGGGATGCTCTTTCAATAAAACTTTGTTTACTCAACTTTAGAACACATATCAAAGAGCCTCTTGTGTCTTCATGTGCCATCTTTCTGCATCTCTGAATGAACGCAAAGCAAAAGCTTGTTTTCTTTGTGTTTCTCCATCTGAGTAATAATTCACTATTCATCTATTTTTAAAATCTTCTTTCATCATCTGAAACAGAATCCATTGTGTAAAACAATTTATACTTAACATACTTTGAAAGCTACTCTCATTCTACTTCTTACTTGTGTTTGGTTTGATGTCGTCATAGATACAACTATTAATAATATCAGTGTCAAATTGTCGTAATGACATTTGCTTAGAAAGTAATTCTTCCAACACTGAAAAAACGAATTCTTCCCTCACTGCTGCAATCTATAGAATTGCAGAGAATCATTTCACAATATGAAACGATACATCTGTGATGATAAAGAAGAAACATCTAGAGAAGGCCACCATGAACCGCAGGTGGAGTTAAAAAAAGGATAACATTACATTACATGTCCAAAGCGACTTACATACTCAACACTGTGGACAATCCCCACAAGGAGCAATTTGGGGTGAAGTGTCTCCGGGACACAACGACATGCTGACTGCAGAGGGGTTTGAACCGCTGCACCACACCGCTCCACTGCGTAGGGATAACACAACTAAGAAGGACACAGTGTGACCAGGGATTGTAACCAGGCAACTTGAGCAGATTTGTATTTCTGGGAACAGAGATTCAAGTGTGAGTCCCGCTAATAGACACCTGCACCCTGTTGCAGTGACGTGGTTTTCTCAAGTTTTCCAAGCTGGTCTAGTGGCCTCTGTGTCATGACAATAGACACCATGACATACAGGCTAATAGGTACCCCCACTGCCAATGTACGCACACCAGGCGTGATATCACTGCTGTCACACTGAGAGGAAGTTTAAAGCGAAACTGACTTTTTACACTTTGCTGATTGCTTGTCAGACCAAGCATTTCTTACATCTGCTTATGAGGAGGTGGCAATTATGATTCACTGTATGAAATAACTTGATTCTATTCAATTCAATGAATCAAAGTCCATGACTCCCTGATGCAATCACTTTTGAGTGGGGTGGATTGCCATGCAACCATATGTACATTACTTGAGTTGTTTTCAGTCTTTTTGCTAAGCTAAGTTAGCTGGCTGCATGCGGCATAGATTCGCGTCAGCAGGCAAACATGACAGCTTCGATCTTTTCATCTAAATCCCTGCGAGACGCATTTCCCAACATGTCTCAACAGGATAACGTCATCATGTGTCCTACAGAGGAATGGGAGGTGAATGGTAAAATGTACGGCCAGCTAACCAATCAGAGCAGACTGGGCTCTGGCTATATTTCACACAGCCCTCTACTGGACTCTATGGGTACTACTCTCTATCATGCTGTGCGTGCTTTCACCTACGTAAACTCACCTACTTGAGTTTACGTAAACGTAGCCGGCCAATCGGGGCGAGCCTACCTGAATGCGCGCGCAGGCCCACAGTATATAAAGGCGGCTACACCCGCTGCCCACTATCCTTTTTCTCTTCAGACGAGCTTACAACCGAAGAGTTAAACGAACGAAGATTAGAAGATTAGAAGAAACGGCGGAAAGCTCCAGACGGAGTCTCCGCACAGATCTTTTCCATGCACAGTCACACTCTACATGAAGTAAGCGTGTGAGTGTGCCTTATCCAAATTGCGGCCTGACTTCTCTACGGTTACAACCGGATGGGAGGAAGTGGGGATGCAATGGATGTTAGCCAAAAGCCGGTCAGGGACGGTGTGGTGGGTCGATGTTGTTGGATGACAGGGCGTGTATACATCGGGGCTCCGCCCACTGTACCCATAGAGTCCAGTAGAGGGCGGAGCCTGTGTGAAATATAACAGGGGATTACGTATTGTAACCCTAGTCATATAAGCACAGGCGGAGCCCTCTACCTGGGGGCCCTGTCTTTCCTAGTCCGCCTGCTGAAGAGTGTAAAGGATAGTGGGCTGCGGGTGTAGCCGCCTTTATATACTGTGGGCCTGCGCGCGCATTCAGGTAGGCTCGCCCCGATTGGCCGGCTACGTTTACGTAAACTCAATAGGTGAAAGCACGCACAGCATGATAGAGACTAGTACCCATAGAGTCCAGTAGAGGGCTCTACCTGTGCTTATATGACTAGGGTTACAATACGTAACCCCCGGTTTCAGACAGAGGGTGAAAAGAGGTGCTGCAGCACAGGCAGTACGAGACAAATAGAGCTTTTTGAACATTAAAGCATGAAAACATGTCAGAGTAGAGACACACAATAGAAATATGAACCTGAAAATGATATAATAGATGCTAACGCCGCCTCGAAGAGTAAAAGACCAGTCCTAGGTTTAAGTAACCACTCATGACCTCCAGTAGTTTAAAGTATACATTCAAATGGAAGAAATATCCTCTTCCTCTTCTTCTTCGTGAGTCACACAGGAGCTCTTTATAACATTCCTATTTCCAGTTTCATTAACACTGCTCATATTCCAAATGGGGTTGAAAATAGGATCAAATCCAATTGGGCAACAGAGACCCGCCCCCGTGAGAGAGAGAGAGCGGCATTGTTGACAGAGTTGCTGCCAATTCACTCATGCAAATCATCAATAATGCCTCTATCGGCTGTGATTTAGAACTCAGTAATGACTTTTGAGCAACACTTTCAACTTTGGCTCCAGAAGCTAATTATGAAATAGGAATAAAAAGGGCTATTAAATGGGCGCTATCCAAGAATGGAATGTACTTTGTTTAGACTGAAAAAAGGGACTCAGTAACAGACATAATGAACATTTTGATTATTGCTATTGAGCTCGGGATGAAGTTAATGTACTAGTGGGAAAAGAGGAACAGGGAAATGTATTATTGTCTGTTTGTGCTCGGTGTAAAGTCTGGTCAACCTTGTTTAAACCCCCACCAGGTGATGGATGAGGTGGAGGGGTACATCCAGCAGCTCAGAGCCAGCACGTCTGGACTTTGGCAGGACGGGTAATAGCGGGAGAGAGGTGCATCGCTCCTACTCTGCCAAGCAACGCGCAACCCTTCCGGTTAACTCTGAGCCATGGGCATTCGATGCAGAAATAGCTCCGACTTCATTGATTTAAATACAGAAGTATAAAACCATAAATATCAATACGTCTCAAAGTAGTGCACGGGAAAGCAAGCTTTATTTTGAAAGCAGTCACGATTGCAGACTTTAATCATGACCCATCAGCTGTGTCTTCATTTTGTCCAAATAGGAAAGATGATACTGTTGCCAAAGCTGTGCAGCAAGGACAGAGGATTCGAGGACTTATTCTGAGGATGTGTACAGGAAAAGTTGATTCTTAGCCTAATGCACTCTAGATCGCGTCATTTCTCTGTCTTGTATTAGTTCTGAGTCACATGAAGGTAAAGATTTGATTTTCTGTTTCTAGTGTGAATAAAGCCTAAGACGCCCAGGGCATATGAATCCAAAAGCCCCGGAAAAGAAATCTCTCTGGCTCAGACTATATGTCTATCAGTGGGTATTATGTGAGCACCAGTTGGCTTCTTCCTCCGCCGATGTGTCACTCTTCCCCTCCTCTTCCTCCCTGCTTTTCAATCCATCCCCATTCTCTTTCTTCCTGGCACAAAAGGGTCTATAGCGGGCCGTCAGAGCAGTAGAAAAGACCCGAATGTTTTCAGGAAGCCGATGATGCCTCAGCCATACCCAATGTGCCACGAGCCAATAGTGGCGCTTCGTTCGGGCAATCTGCTGTTGGGCCCGACGTGAGTGGACTCGTGAGCAGCGGCCTCTGAAGGCCTTCAATGGCCGAGCTTGGCCGCAGAGTCCAGAGTCAGTCTTCAAGCCCCTCCGGTTATGGATTACAATTGTAATAGAAACACACTGAGGTGTTATCAAGGCAGGGTATTTTATATATATATATATACTGTATATGTGCTGGATTACAAAATGATGTAACAACACCCAAAGGGAAAACAATGTTCTTTTAGGACCTCTTTATGTTCCAATTGTTTTGAAGGCATGGGTTCAGGATAGTATCTACACCAGTACCTGGACGACTGGGACATTTTGGGCCTTAATTCTAAATTGGAAAACATATATTTATTACCCTTTTCAGCAGGTTTTCACACGTTTGATCACCCCTATTCTTTGTATTATTTCTCTTATATGTCTTACATTTTGCCACCAGCATTCCCAGCATGCTTTGGGTGTAAACACAACATATTATGATGCCATGGAGTGGGTTAATGAGCCGTGGGCTCTACCTAAGGATGTTTTTGTTTTGTACCTTTCAAGCAGTGAGGCAATTCAAGTCAGAGTCAGACAATACAACATTAAACATTGTAAGAAAAGGCATTAAAAAAAGAAAATGTATTGAAAATATATGTATCCCCGTCCATAGCATTAATGAGCAATTCATAAATAATAACGCACTATAATGTTTTTTGCTACAATAACACATTTGTATTTATAGGATAATGAATTATTGCTGACCAATACTGTAGATTAAACATAGTATTTAAAAGCTGCGAGGGGGACCCAAGTTCCCATCAGCAAAAACACGTGGGTTTGCTATCCTGGCTCCAAAATGGTGGAATGAGCTCCCCATTGAAATCAGGACCGCAGAAAGCTTACACACCTTCCGGCGCAGACTGAAAACTCATCTCTTTCGACTCCACTTCGAGCGATAGAATGACTAACAAAGAACTGCTAACAGAGCACTTATATACTAATAAAGGACTGGCTTATCTAAAGCCAGTTGAGTAGCACTTGAAACGATTGGCTCTTTGAAACCTGATGTTCTTATATGATTCTGTTTTCTTCAAGGTTGTGTCTTCCTGGTCGAATGCACTTCTTGTAAGTCGCTTTGGATAAAAGCGTCAGCTAAATGTAATGTAATGTAATATAGTTTCCTAGTACATTTATGGCCTTTTATCCTCTATGAATATCAACATAGCACCATCAGCAGCAGTTTGCATGTGATGTTTGCGATGTAACACAGTAGGGACATTTAAGAGAGTTCTAATAAACAGGAAACACAACATTCCTATTCTTAAAAAACCCATAAACAAACACTGTGAAACAACTTCAATCAGTGTGAGACAAAAAGGATGGATCCAAAAGATTTTGGCCTGATTGAAAATAAGACTTTGTAAAATCCGAGTCACACAGCAGCAGCGAGGGAGAACACCTTCTTGTTGTGACAGCCGCCACGCTTCAGGTGACATCCCATGTGCTGCGTGTTACATGTCAGTTAACAGTCACTTCTGCAGACAGCTCGGGGGGAGGAAGTGACCTGAAATACATTTGCAGTGAAATGTTCATAAAAAAGAGTGTGAGGCCTTCTGGAGAAAACGAAGACGGAGAAGCCGAAACAGTGGACGGACGTCACCATGTTCGCCATGCGGCCGTGTGAGAGGAGCTGGAAGTAAAGGGACCCTGGATGGAGTAGAAGCTTTCGCTGATACTTGACCCTCTGCAAGCTCTTCATTAAATAGGATGACACACTGCACTTTGTCTCTAATCTCTCCAACCTCTGTTCAAGTTCTTTCTTTGGAAATATGTATTGGTTCGGATTCACCTTGTAATATACATCTGTGCTTTGAAAGCAGCAGCAATACTCAGAGAGAGTCAAAGTTCAAAGCTGAGCACCGGGGAATTATTATTTCTGATAGTTGAGAGTCCACCCTGACAGTAAACATAAACAGACTCCCACACATGCTCTCAGCCGTCACATTTAAAACAACAGGTTCGTGTGGCTCGGGGAGTTCATTAAACTGCGTGGGCGCCGATCTGCATTAAGTTAGGACAACGTCGCTTGTTGTTCTCGTGAAAGTTTGACCTTTTTGTTAAATCTGTTTTAAGAAAATGACTGAAAAGCAATAATGCTCTCAGCATTGCAGCTGCAGGTGCTGCATACTGTCGGCATCGCAGCAAGGGTTGCATGTATTTAGCATACCAGTTTCCCACACACAAACATTCACATATCGTTTCTAAAATAGCTGCGGGTAAAATAATAATGAGGAGGTTGAACCTAAAGGTGAGCGATGCAATCTTAACAACATGTTGTTTGTATCATCGTTTTTATTCACCTGTGCCATCATCCTGCCATACTTATCTTTCCTGAAGCAATTTGTAAAGTCTGTTTCGATATGAGCTCCCACCTTGATCGTCCCTCTGACCTTTAATGATGACGATTGAGAGACTGTAATGATTGTTTACTGATACATGTGATGAAATAGCGGTATGGGTGCTCGCAGTCAGAAACAGCTGTTCTGGCGCTGATGGAGAACGATGCAACACAGTCAGTGACATTGCAATTCTTTGCCTTTGTTCTCATTGACAGGGTGTTTAAAAATAAGATTCTTAAGGGTGTTTTTATATGTTAATTTACGTTACTCCCAGATCCATAATGATGGAGGTTTAAAAACAAAACCAAGCGTTCTTCTGGTTTTCTAAATGCGATGGAAATAATACATGTGCATATTTCTGTCTTTGTGCAAAGTCATTTTTAGTTGCACGTCTCTATCAAAAGAACCCAGGGTAATTAAACACAACATTGAGAATCCTGGACTCGTCCCCAAACTGCTGAAACCGTTGCTTTTCATATGCTAATCTCGCACAGTATCTCAGAAGAAAATCCAAAATGCAAATTCCTGTTGAATCGCTGTGCACCGCTGCCAATCACGGTGACATCGCCTCAGCTGACAGCAGAGGGAGCCACGACATGCTGCAGACGCTCAAGAACATATTTCCAGCCTTAATGTGTGTCCACCCACACACACATAGCAACAGAGAGGCTTTTAAAGCAAAGCACATATGATACATTACTCTTTTGTTTCGTTATGCACGTCATCAAATTGGAGTAGTGACGATCTACTTCTTCTCCCAGTTTGTGATTGACCTAGTTTGCGTCGTCCGTGTGAAGTCTTGCTGCCTGTCACCTTCAGACGAGGAAGGGAAGGTGGTGGGAGGAGGAGGAGGCGGCGGAGGAGGGGTGAAATGACGTGTCGGAAAGAAAAGTTCCGTTTTACAAGGAGAGCGGGAGGAGTTTTAACAGCAGAACGCTCATTGCGTCTTTTGATTTGAGTGGTAATGAGTTCAGAGCCGCAGGCTGCGATCCCGCTCCAGAGACGGTTTGCACTCCTCCCTAAATCTCTCCCTGCATGCCCTCTGTTGTTCCTTGCCATTTATAAAACTGAAATGCCAGCATCTTCTCTCCATCCTCTACACTTATCTTGTAATTGTACATGTGTAAATAAGGAGGTTCAACGGGCGAAGGGCATGCATATTTTGAAACACACAGGCTGACATCTTGCACAGAAGCAGAGAGGGAGAGCAAGACCGCTTTGATGGAAAGAAGGAAAAAGGATGTGTATCATAGCAACTGGTGTCACCACCCCGCTTCGGGCTACATGTGATGTTGTTGTTGAGCATTTGCCTCAAAATACAGAATGATAAACCTCAGAATAAGCTTTTTTAATTGGTTTCCCGAATTTAAGCTGCTCTATTCAATATTGTTCTATTGATATTGGATTACATGACTATGTGTAATTCAAAATGAGTTGCTAGTACTGACACACCCACCACAAGTATTTAGTTCCCTAAACATCAATTCTCTCTTTCTCCGTCATGGTCTCAGTGGGAAGAGAGAATGCGTTACATTAGCTGACTGAAACAAACCAAAAATAACAGCTTGCATCCACAATATTAACAGTACTTGGGGATTGTGCATGTTAACATGTGTGATACCACAAAGCAGTGTCCCCTTTCATGTTGAATAGCTCTATTATAAGGAGTCCGGCCTGATTCTGGTCTCTGTCGTAGGCCCAGTCTGGTTGCTGCGCATATACAGCTGAATAAGTAGTTAAACTGGCACTCCAGACATCCAATACAGCTATTATTATTCATTGGAGGTGATCTTCGAGGGAGAAAAGTCTCCTCTGGGTCATGCCGAATTGGCCGAACGAAAACAGCGCGTGACTAACTCTCGTGGAAATAGAACCAGTCCCCATTTGAAACCCCTGCACGGTCTTGAGGAAATTATGATCTGCTTATGATTCCCTTGGAGGAGCGTACCAATTTCACAGCACTGTTTTTTTTCAAAGAGGAGAGCGATGCAGCGAAACATTATTTATTTAATGTCAATCCGCAGCTTTCATAACAAGCCAAAGTGGCCCCCTGTTGTCATTTTGACGTCGTAATTTGTTGTTGGCCGCTCTGTCTCGCGGGGATTTATACTTCCACTTTTAATTTGTTAATTCTACTGACGATTTCCAAAACCCTGTCGTCTCTCGCCTGTTGTCTAATCTGATGATGAAGATGCGGCTATTTAGCGGAGCACTTTGCTGTCATTTCATTCAAAGACTCGTCCTATTCTTGAAATTAGTTTTGATAGTCCGGGCTGCCTTTCAAAAGAACAATTAACGTCATTTGTACGTCTTTGAGGAAGTGGCGTGATCCACGATAAGTGAGAAAGTCATGTAAAGTTCGGCCTCGGCGTCTGTGTGTGTGGACGTGTGGACGTGTTTTGAGAGTGTGTGTGGGTTGTGTTTCAATGCATCGGACTCTGAACTGTCATCCGCCATGTTGCCGCTCTCACTGCAGGCGCTGATCAGCGGCGGAGAATTAGCGATCATCCTCTCTAAAGTTTATCTCCACTGTCAAGGCGTTCGCTTGTTTAATCACAGCTGTCTCCTCGTTCGCAGTAATGGTTTCCACCCAGGAGGGGTTTTCAGAGGTTTAGGAAATTGCCTTTTTATGCTGCATTAGTTCTCGTCATTTATTTGTCTCCCCACATTTTGCGTCTCTTCCCAGCGCTCAGTTCTGATATGGTTGACCTCTCTCTTTTTCACTCCCCCCCCTTTTTCACTTCGTCCTGCCCCCTTCTCATTTTTCTCTGCATTCTAATCAGATGCATTTATTTCCACAAACAGCTCATTTCCCTGTTTCTGCTAACCAACATGATTCCTCCTCAGTGACATTGCCCTTCAAGCAATAGACGTGTTATTAGCAGGGCAACAACAGACATGGAGGTGATTGTCTTCGGTAGAGAGGCAGTGAAGAGGATGAAGAACTGTTGCGGAGGAAGGTGTGACGTCAAACTAGACGCACTACTTCTCTCTGGCCTTCTAGTTAGAGTGGGGTCATGACTCCTGACTGATCCATGCTTTATCTGTTGTGATTTATTGTCTTTTATGGTGATGTAATGCGTGTTTAAATTACATGTACAGCACTTTGGCTCGACCAACATCGTTTTTAAATGTGCTCTCTAAATAAAATTTGATTTGATTAGACATTTGTCACTGACAAGAGTACGACTGGGTTTGCTTGTACACACAAACAATTGGATCATGAGCAGTTGAGTGCAATTCTGAACAAAGAAAAACTAATGTTTAAGTTATTTGTACTCAAATGAAACATGTCCAAGTCTGAACAGATTTCCTCGGGCTCATGCTTTCAAACAAACCTGGTCTTACTCACACTAGATTTGATCTGGACCAAACAACACAAGTGTGAAAGGACCATTACTGTACATTTTAATTCCTTTTAAATCACATTTCTGTTATGAAATGCCTTTTCTACATGGTTCCTGTAGGTGCCTTTGGCCTTGTACATTACAGAGCATTTAGCACTTTCATCATTGCTTTCTGAAACCACATATTTATGTGAATACAACAAAATACTTGAAGTTTTCCACCTCTTTTATATAAGTAGTGCTGGCTTTGCATGAGCAGACGTACAGACGGTTATTATTAGACCTGTAGATAAGTGAAGCAGACTGAAGCTACTGCATCGCTGCATCTTCTGAACAAAAACAAGCCTTTTCACAAATCTATTGAAGCCAGTTTCTTTAAATTAATTCACAGTCTCCCTTTCATATTTACCGAATGTTCCCAAAACATCTCATTTACCTTTTGTCGGTCAAAAGAATGGACGATTCTCCACAAACCTCTTTTTTTATTATTTAAGTAAATCCCGGCTTCCTGCCACATCAAGCTAAAACACAACAACCTTTGACCGCACGGTGTCATTCCTGAGTTTAGAACATCATGTGCTACAATCCTTTCCCACCAGCTTTCATCCTCGCTTTTTTAAAATCGTGTTTTATACTCGAGCAAACGAAATGTTATAATTACGTTTTTTGTCAGCGTGTCAATGATGTGCTCCTCAAAGATGTTGTACACACATTCAGATAAAAGGAGCTTGGACCGACGTCATTCAGTAAGTGATGTGTCTGCGTTTGAACATTTTACCGCCTGGCAAAGCACTGAAGATAGCCTTCACCCTTTTTTTTGGCCAAGCACTTTCCCTCCCTCCTTTCTGTCTCTTTGTAATGTTGTTTACCAGCAGCCATTTGCTATTCATTAACACAAACAAGGGGGTCAGTGGACCCCTCTAACCCAGCCTGGACGACGGACGTCTCTCCTGCAGCTGAAGTAGCCCTCTGGAGGTTGGAATAAAAGCTTTCCTGATTTTGCCTTTATCCACATTTATTCGGCTGCTTGTTAATTCTACTTGTCACAACCAGTGCCGGCCCTCCTTCGGGGCTATTAGCGATAATTAAGACTTCCATTAGTCCAGGGGTTTAACATTGTAACCATCTAATGAGATCAATTCATTTATACACCTGGTCTAGTCTTCATGTAAATTACTGCTTTCTTTCAATTGTCTTTTCCCCCTCAGCACAGACCTTAAGTGAACTAACCTTTCTGTGGGAATCTGCCGTCAGTAGCTGCGTGAGGAAATGTATCCTGGGTATCGACTGATGGTAAGAGATACAAGAAGGAAGGGAAACCATACGGATGGTTGGTGTGAAATAGACTCATTTGCCAGACGTTCTCACCGAAAAATGTTCTTATCAAACTTTTTCATTTGAACACTATTCTTTAAATGAGCATTTTAATGTTTACCTATTTGATTACTCTTTAAAACTTGAGCTAAAAGCCCAGATTGTATACTTTATGCAGTAGTTTAGACTTGAACATGAACCGATTGGCATTATCTGCTGGTGTTGGTCAACAGAGTCCACAGTTGGAAGCAGGTCGAATTCATGATTTCCCAGTGAAGGATGAAGGTCCTGCTGAGCTACCAAATGAATTTGTGCTGAAGTGCACTCGGCACCACTCCTACCCAAGCTCAAATTCAACGACCCTGCCAACTTGCTACCCATTATCTGTCTTTTTAAAACACATTTGTAATAGTAATATAACACAAGTCCATGAGTCAGAACACTTTCTGGCCCCTTCTGATAATGTGGAGTGGATTATCTTGCAGAAAACACGTCTCGGTGGTGTTATTGTTGGGGTGCTACATTCACTCAGCCATTGTGCCAGCCTTGCTTCACGGCATGCGCCTTTGAGAGTGCAGAGGGACAATCTGACCCTGTGTGAATAGAGAGGGACCTTGGACATAACGTTATTCACGATGCAATTTCAATAGTTCGGCTTGGTAAGAGGGCCATTAGGGAGCCTCGCTTCTTGTTCCAACTAAATGTAGAAATGATGGTGCACTAAAGCAGGCGTACATACACATGCACCACCCCCTCTCTCTTCTTTCTCTCGCGTCCCTAACGTCTATTAGAAGCAAGAAAAACAGGAGGAGAGAGACAAATGGAGGCGGAGGACATACAATATTAATGCTCAGTATGTCCAGGCCCATCGTTTCTCCTCCCCTCATCCCCAATGAGTTCTCTCTCTTCTCCGTCTCATTGTACTGTGGCACGGTTGTGCCAACACCCCCCTCCCCCACCCCCCTCCCTGCCTATAAGGTGGAGAATTATCCACCAAGGTACATCAAACTCCCGTAATTGCTTTTTAAGGGCAAAATGGGGGTCATCCATTGGAAAAGTCTCTGGCTGGCAGCGTACAGCCTGTCTTGACACTTCTTTCCATTGTCCCCCCTGCTAAGTCGGTTTTAAGTGGTGGAATCAAACAGCAGTCTGTCCGCGGAGACTCAACACTACAGACAATAGAGCCCACCTCCCCATCCCTTCCTGTGAGGATAATTTCTATGTATACTACAGGAAACGAGCAGTCACAAAATGCATTTCTGTTGCCCAGGATCCCACGAGTGTTTCAGTGCAGTTGAGATAAGGAACATTTTGTTGTTATGCCTCTAAGCAGGTGAACACAGAAAATAAAGGAACAACAACATCTTCTGCTGTGGCAGGTTAAGGTGTTGAAGCGGTGTCTCTTTAGAAGTTTCACAAAGTCCAAGTCTTCAAATGTCTTTTTCTGACAGTCTAAACTCCGAAGATATTCAGCTAAATATGAAGCAATCAGGAAGTTTACATATCTGAAAAAATATGCACTATTTGTACTTCTTAAAGTAGTAGGCGGTTATTTTCTGTTATGTTATCATTGAGTGATAATTAGAACAACGAGATACAGCAAAGGATTATGGGAATCATCCCAATTAATCCACAACCAGTCATCAAGCCAGTGTCATAAAACTCGTTAGCAAGGCATATTACATACACAAGTAGTGGACTTTTGAACCTCCCAGCTCAACGTCTATGCAACCTTTTTCCTTGTTGTCACTAACCAGAGCATTGGTATGAATATTAATAATGTCCCTCAATAGCCCTGCTTTAGTGGTAGCTAAAAATATCCACTCATGCTCACTCAACCCACAATTCTAACAAAAGAAATGCTCGAAATGGCGTGCTTAATTCCAGCTCGCACCCATCTCTCCATCTGTCCATTCCCTACATCCCTTCTTCCCTTTTCTCCATCCCGACATCCACGACGTGCTCTTTGATCATGGGGAAGCTGCAGAAAGTACGAGCCGCAGGGCACGGAAAGCATGTGTTCAGTCTTCAGATGAGATTTGGAAACTGCACACACTCCACGTTCCTGATTTGGACTCTGAGTTGGATCCTCAGAACAGCTCCGATAACACCTAAACCATCAGCATTCATAATCAGAACGAAGCTTGCGATTCCTTTCCGAAACATGCTTTGATATCGAGCAACTTTGGAAAGACTGTGCACCGGAAAGATAAGCAATGAAAAAAAGCTCTTTCGGTCAGAGTTGCACACAGTTTGAGGACGAGAAGCAAAAGGTGAAATCGCCTCTGCATTCTGCAATGTTACATTTCGCCCACAACACTTGGCGCAGGTATCTTCACGGCCCTCTGAATAAGAGTTGTGTTGCATGTGGTGTTTGTGGGTGATTTATTTAGACTTTCCAAACCAGACAGCGATGAAATTATAACATCTGCTGTACAGGCGTCCGATTGTCTGCTTGGATGGATGCTGTTCCGAACCTGAACAGCATCGAGGAGGGCGGGGGTGTTGAATGATGCAACGGACTAATGTGGGTGAGACCAGGGCCGTGTTTGAAACTGTGTAACATACTATTCAAACTAATGGCGCCGTTAAAAAAAACAAATCTTCTGCAGGTTTTTGATTGGAGGCTCGTAACTAAATCAAATCAAATTTTATTTATATAACACATTTATAAACGATTTTTGGTGGAGCCAAAGTGCTGTACATATAATAAAAATAGCCTACAGTAGAGACACTTTACGGCATATACAACAGCACAGATTGGTCATACAACTATATTTTCATTAGTGTGTAACAACCTGGACATTGTGTATGCAGTACATACAGATTGAGCATGTAGCGAGCAGTGCGTTGGTATTTCAAACACAACCCAGCTGACCTCTGCACAGCCTATTAGAGCTTTCATCTAAAAGATATGAGGAAAGGTAGAGGACGGCGGACCAGGTGTGTGTCACGCTGATAAGCTTCCCTCACAATTCAAGCCTCCACAACCCCCCCCCCCCTCCTTCCTCACCTCCATCTGATCCCGTCTTTATCCCCGTCCTTTGTCAGCTTCCTCTCACTTCTTTCTTTCTTTCTGAATCCCGAGCATAAGCCCAGGATGGAGAGATATGAGTTAAATCAACCGCAGGAATACATTTTTGAAAAACGTCTCCCCTCTCGCCCTCCCTCCCTTGCTATCTTCCCATATTCTCCTTGAGCATTTCGATCGGAACGGCTAAAAAAAGTTTCTTTAATAGAATATTTAATCCGCCAAGCAAGACATCGGGAAATTAGCCAGGTCTCACACACTGATCACGACTCGGCCTCTTCAAACATGTTCTACCTCTCCTCCGTCTTGTTCTACCGCCTCGAAAAAGCAAGGCCAACCTAAATTGATTGCATCAGATTTCCCCAAGCTGTATCATGGGATGCAAATTCAACACACATGCTTTTGGACAGTGTATGCATTGCACGGAGACTATTCCTTGTATATAAAAGCAAGTTGAACAGGGTTTATTGTTCAGCAGGAGAGGATGATTGATGTTCCTCTCGACAATAAGACTGTTCGACAAACACACATGACTAAGTGAGGATTCAATGCACGTTGCTGCGTTGGTGGAGTCGTGATGTTTAAGGTGGTAATTAATGCTGATGCTCACCTGATATAAAAACACACTTATCAAGTTCACCGTCTGAATACATTCTTCCATGTGTGTGTGTACTGTAGCTCGAAAGGGCGACAGCTTATATTTTATTATGCAACCCCGTGTTGTAAAATGGCAAATAAAACTTGTAACCTTGTCAGCATGATAACAAGTGGAGCTGAATGTTATTAACAGGCCATAAACCAAAGTGTTAGACATAGTAAAATATTGACCGGATGATGGCACGACATGGTAAGTTAGTGAAAGGTTCTTCAGTTCTTACAATGAACCCTGAGGGACACAATGAAAGTCCTCTGCATTAGTCGTGAGGACATTTCACTGCACACTTTAAAGGTGGACAGTCAGAGGATGACCAACGTCTTTGAGATGAACTGGCAATCCAACCAATAGTTAGACACATTGATTTAAAGGGGCCCTATTATGCTTTTTGGGGTCGTCTCTTTCCTGTAATGTGTTATATATGTTTTTGTTGACGTAAATGGTTTGCAAAAACAGGACATCTCTGACCAATCAGAGCAGACTGGGCTCAAACCATCCAATAGTTGTTGACAACAAATCACTAAATATTATGGTGCGGGAAAACATTTTTTGTCAGCTGTGATTTTTAAATAGAGTACTGCAGGCACAATATGCAGCAATGTCAAATATGAAATCCAAACACAAAATTATGTAAAACTAAAAAACCATGGCAACCCCTGCTGCGCACCATCAAACCGAGAGAAGGTGCACACATTGAGTGAGGAACACTGATACAGTAAACATGAGTTTCACATCTCAACCAACATATCTCATTCATAACTCCAAACTAAAACCAAACATACAAAGAAACACTGAAAACAATTGAAAGTCAGCTGTGAATGTCGAGACAGAGGGGTGTAGTGGTGGCATCGTCAGAATCCAGCTCTGAAAAGAGTGTTGAGTACAGCGAAAAAAATGCAGCAGTATATTTTTTGCTTATGTTTTCGCTAAGAAAGGCTCCTTTAGTTCAGCGAATCACTGACGACACCGCTGTCTAGGTGTAGAGGACACACGCACGCACGCACGCACGCACGCACGCACGCACGCACGCACGCACGCACGCACGCACGCACGCACGCACGCACGCACGCACACACACACACACACACACACACACACACACACACACACACACACACACACACACACACACACACACACACACAACACACACACACACACACACGCACACAGACAGACAATTCAGAAAGGACAGCACAATGCAACATCATTTATGATATTGGATCCTCAACCCAGGTTATAGGGGTGCTATCAATTATGTATATGAACAAATGATATATGAAATGTATGTTATAATTAACAAGAAGGATAATTATTGTCTGGAGACTCAATATGTTGAATTTGAAAATGCAATCTCTACATTTTGGCCAGAATTTTTATTAAAGAACTTAAAAGAAAAATGATGAAGTGGTGACAGTGTTTTATTCTCCAGATGAAATCCAAGGTGGCCAGAACGATAAACCTTAAGAGATACACAACCGAGCTTTCTTGCAATTCAGTTCTCTCACCATCTGGTCTGTGGAAATGCACTTCACACTTATGACCTCTGTCAGATTTGATGGCATTGCATAGGTTAAGTGCTGCCATAGAGAGGAGGACATGAGTGCCCTCCTCCTTAGAATGAAGGCCATTTGGATTTATTCACTGGACACACTGGCACCAAAGAGACTTAATGAGGGCTTTGACATTTGTCCCCAACTCTAATAATGATGCTGTTAGAGAATATTCGGCGTGGCTATAACCTTCATCTAATGGAACTGTATGCTCATCTGTCAATGGGGTTGGTACTGTGTAATGTCTCTGACCGTAATCCATTTTAGAGACAAAAGACAAAAATTGTGCCAGGCGTTCAAGAGTGTTTGGTTTGCAGAAAAGCCAGATTTTAAAGACCAGAAGGAATGAAATTAGGGTCAATTTCACTTTTTATTCTGTACCTCTTATACTACTAGCTTAGCTTGGCATGGAGATTGGAAGCAGTGGGGAAATCTATGAAGGACACGAGCAGAAGTAGACCAAACCGAGAGAAACACATTTTCTAAATTGCCTGCTCGACAGTAAAAAAGTTCCAAAAGGACTTGAGGCCAAAAAAAAGTGTAAAAATAAACACAAAATACATCCAAGCATAGCAATTGGTCCACAGACCATGTGTTAGACAGCCCTGCTACCATGTGCAGCAGCACCAACTGGCACTGTAATCTTATCTGCTGAAATGTTGCTGCATCAGTGTCCCCAAGACATACCCCAGCCCATTTATTTCTTCTTGACGAATAAAGTTATTCCAGATCTGAAAGCAAAGACAAATCCCTGCATGCCCCGGAGAACAGCGATTGACTCGTTTATCCCTCCAAGCGAGGAGAAAACGTGATGGAGCCGGGCACAAGGAGCGTACACATACATCACACGCAGCGCCACTTAGAGAGAAACACACATTGTGAGGCGTGTTCATTAACCTTTTGACGGGCATCTGCACGCGTGTGTATGTTGGCTGTCCTGCCATGACAGAGGACTCTGAGGATGATGGAGTGTGTCTGTCTCCTTCTCGATCACACACAGCCACCTACGTGTTACAGAAGCCGCATGCACACACCACTGCACAGAAAGTACACACATCGATATGACTGTTGGTGATTTTAAATGGGTTTGATTGCTTTCAAACCTCACGCACACACAGACACACACATGCTCACAGTTTGACAATAGATCAAAGGTGGGAAGCAGCTTCATCTGTTCCATCTGTGTCCAAAGGCATCTTATATTTACCATACACTCTGTCAGAGAGTGTGAAAGAGAGAGAATGTCAAATGTATTCATGAGGAACACTTTGCAGAACGTCACAAAGTGCTCAGGAAGACGAGGACACCATGATCGTAATTAAGGCAGGAGAAACGGGAGAAAAACAATAACACACAAATGGGAAATGGAAAGTGTGTTTGTGTGCTGCGATGTGAGAGGCAGCATGCATTGCGGCAGAGCTGTTCGTGTGTATGCCATTGTGCCTGCTCCATCGTAAATCCATTTTTTTGTTTCACTCTGCTTCTTTTCTCTTAGACTAATGTATATAAACAACACAAGACAAATCACCAGAGAGGCTGAAAGGAAATGGAAGCAGCAGCTCCTGCACTAATGTTGCTTGGCAACCAGACCAAGGTGATTTAGTAATTGAATGCATTCTGTGAATATTTGTTTTGAAAGTGTCGTGTCCAGCGCGCAGTCCGGTAAATGTCTGACAAAATGCATCAGGCACGACTATTTTCAATACTTTTTGGAAGCCTTGAAATGCAGGATTGTGGGTTGTGGGATGAAACTGGAAATCCTCAGGCTGAATATTTGAGGAAATTCAGGCAAGGAGAGTTAATGACCGCTGTGTAGTGGTCATTAACCCCAACACCTCCACTGGGGCCGCTTGATGGCCAGCAGCACAACACTGCACGAAAAGTAAGTAGTATGTTCGTGTAGGTTTTTAAATAATCTGGGAATTACCTCTCCAAGAGCATCTACAGTATCTTTAACTAATGTTGCCCTAGTAAGAAAAATGGTCAAGATATAAGCAGGCATGGGCAGTAACGGATGCCATGTTACAGGTTTACGTAATCAGGATACAAAAAACGGTAACTGCATTGCCTAACAGAAACATTCAAAAGGCCTAATCAGATTTAAAATTGTGGTTTGTTGTGAAAGGAGCAGAAAGATGTACCGTATCTCTGTCTAATGTTACCCGAGTTTAGATATATGGTGCTATACTTTATATATATATGTCTGTATCAAATAGAAAGCAGTCCATTAAAGATTGAAAGCTTTTCGAGAACATTCAAGGTCTGAAAGCAGCACAGACGTCGTTAATGCACAGCAGACCATTCATCTTGTATTCTGTCTAAAAATCTGAAAACTGTAGTCAGTCTTAAGGTCTGCCGGTCTGGACGGATCATTTATTTAACATTACACATGTTTGGGAGCTACAGCCAGCCTTCACTTCCATTTCACCAGCCAAGTAATTCAGTTTGCAATTCTATCAGAGCTTTGAAACACCATTTAACATAGGAAATAATGAAATATAATCCTTATAAGAGCCAATGGTGAAGTGGCACTGTTTCAACACATTGCACCATCCGTCAATCATGAAGCTGCCTTCATTCTCCTCCTGTGTTTTTTCATGCTTTTTTGAGGTACATCTGAAAATAGCATGTTGGTCTCTTCACATTCATTCGTTGGAATTAGTTGATTTGTTTTGATGGATGTCACAAGAAAGTAGCCATGTGCACTTCTGCTTGATTGTTACTTTTAAAGCCCCTTTTCAAACAAGCACCTTCTTGCACACACATGTTCGCGATTATAAAGCTCAATTTCATAAAAGTCACAAAGCCAATTTTCAGGTGCCAACTATTGTGTGAGTGTTGTGGCTTATTCTCTGAATGTGCTCTGGTTTCAGACAGAGGGTGAACAGAGGTGCTGCAGCAGAGGCAGTATGAGAAAATAAAGAAAGTTGTGAACATTTAAGCACGTAAACATGTCACAGTAGAAGCACAACATAATAATACGAACATGACAATTAGCATTTTACTATCTCTTAACAACATCCACCTAATTCCTGAATTTGGACCTTGTGATGGCTGATTTACAGACGTCTCTCTTTCCATTATCTAGACACACACACAAGTTGTAATTCCAAACTTGCCTCAAAGCCCGTCTTCCTGGTACTGAAAAAAAAGATCTGCTGATCAGCTCTATGATAAAAACAAGGTGGTTTTCTTACACATTGCTCCAGTACTGCAATGCTTGTTTTCCACATTTCCCATGCTAAATGATATTATGAGCAATGTGTCAGTCTCACTTTAATTGAAAAGTGCGTAATTAGTAAGATGTAGGATGTAATTAAATTTGGGAGTGAGAGGCGGATGCATCAAGCGCTGCATGTTGCACCTTTGCGGTTGCAAATCAATATAATCAATGGGAAGTCCTCAAGGGTGCAGACGGTAATACATGTGGGCGAATGCACAACACGTAAGGCAAGGCAAGGCAAGTTTATTTATATAGCACCTTTCAACACAAGGCAGTTCTTAAGACATTAAGAAAATGGCATTTAAAATCAGTCATTAAAAAGAAAAGCTAATAAAATAAACATTAAAAGAAAAAATACATGGATAAAAGTTACAGTGCAGTCTAAGATATAAATAGTGGATTTAAAAGTAGTAAGAGTTGCAGCGGACCTGCAGGTTTCTGGGAGTTTGTTCCAGAGATTTGGAGCATAATAACTGAACGCTGCTTCTCCATGTTTAGTTCTGACTCTGGGGACAGAAAGCTGACCAGTCCCTGAAGACCTGAGAGTCTACTGAAGATAAAAGCATGGACAAGTTTCTCCAGATCCTGCTGTGACATTAGTCTTTTAATCCTAGAAATATTCTTTAGGTGATAGTAGGCTGATTTAGTAACTGTTTTAATGTGACTGTTGAAACTCAGGTCAGAGTCCATGACTACACCTAGATTTCTGGCTTTATCTGTTGGTTTGAACATTGCAGACTGAAGCTGAGCGCTAACTTTTATACGTTCTGACTTGGCTCCAAAAACCATTACCTCAGTTTTATCTTTGTTTAATTGGAGAAAGTTCTGACACATCCAGTCATTGATTTGTTCAATGCACTTACTCAGTGTTTGAATTGGAGCATAGTCTCCTGGTGAAATTGTTACGTACATTTGTGTGTCATCTGCATAGCTATGGTAACTTATTTTGTTGTTCTTCATTATCTGAGCCAGTGGTAGCATGTAGATGTTAAAGAGAAGAGGCCCCAAGATGGAGCCTTGAGGAACCCCACATGTCATATTTGTCAACTCAGATGTGTATGTACCTATAGAAACAAAGTTGTTTCTGTCCTTTAAGTAGGATTCAAACCAATTTAGAACTGTTTCCGAAAGTCCCACCCAGTTTTCCAGTCGGTCGAGTAATATGTTGTGGTCAACAGTGTCAAACGCAGCACTGAGATCTAATAATACTAATACTGAAGTTCTGCCACTGTCTGTGTTTAAGTGGATGTCGTTAAAGACCTTTACAAGAGCAGTCTCAGTGCTGTGGTTTGGACGAAAGCCTGACTGGAACACATCAAAACAGTTATTTAAATGCAAGAAATTACTCAACTGTTGAAAAACAACTTTTTCAATGATTTTACCTAGAAATGGCAGGTTTGATATGGGCCTGTAATTGTTCATTACTGAAGCATCTAGATTATTATTTTTTAAGAGCGGTTTAATGACTGCAGTTTTCAGGGCCTGTGGAAAAATACCTGAGTGAAGAGACTTGTTTACTATATGAAGTAGATCTGAGGCTATGCAAGGCAAAACATCTTTGAAAAATCCTGTTGGAATAATATCAAGGCAGCAGGAGGAGGACTTCAGAAGTTGAATAATGTCCTCTAGGTTTTTATCATTAATCTGATGGAATTGTGTCATGATGTCTGAATTGATGTTAAGTGGACACAGAGACAACACATTTGCTGTTCCTGATGCAGAGGCACTGACTGCTTGTCTGATTTTCTGAATGTTGTCAGTGAAGAAGGCAAAATCATTGCACGCCCTGTTGGATAGAAATTCAGAGGCTACTGACACTGGGGGGTTAGTTAGTCTGTCGACGGTAGCAAACAAGGTACGTGCGTTGTTTTTGTTTTTGGTAATGATGTCAGAGAAGAACGATTGTCGTGCGTTTTTCAATTCCAAATTATAAAGGCCAAGTCTCTCTTTATAGATTTCAAAGTGAACCTGGAGAATTGTTTTTCGCCACCTGCGTTCAGCTTTTCGACATTCTCTTTTTTCTGTTCTCACGGTCATGGCCTTTCTCCATGGAGATATTTTCTTGCCAGACACTTCCTTTACCTTAATTGGAGCAATGGCATCTATAACATTTTACATTTTTGAATAAAAATGATCTACTAGCTCATTTACTGAGATGTTAGCAGGGGCAAGTGTGGAAGAAAAATTCTGAGTAAACATTTCCCTAGTATTTTCAGTTAAATATCGCTTTGTGGTTATCTCTTTTTGAAAAATGTTGTGAACAGAAATAGAGCTCTCAAAGAAAACACAGGAATGGTCAGAGAGTGCAACATTAGAGATATTCAGACCCTTTGAGATAATTAAGTCCAGAGTGTGCCCCTTATTGTGCGTCAGTCCATAGCTATCAAGAACACAAAACAGTTCTTTAGCCCCTCTGTCCTGGGGGTTGTCAACATGGATGTAGGTTTAACTTAATTCATATGACTTTGTTAGGCAGTGATAGAATGGGTGGTATTAGAGCAAGTGATTGCAGTATATAAGACAGACAGGAGAGAGAATATAAAAACAGGATTTCATTAAATATGATTTTAGCGCTGTGCTTTACCACCAGGTGTCACTGTTAACTAACAACAGCCCTTCCCCCAGCCGGGCAAATCCCTCCCCTTCTCTCCCTCCATGCTTCCCTTCCTCTCTCTCTTTCCCTCAATCCTTCTTTCTCTCTAAAACAAAGTAATTGCCTGCAGCACAGTTCAGAGTCTCATACTCTGTCTGACGCAGATCAGGCTCCAGCCAGTCAATCATTATTCTCCACCTCAACAGTGAATACCTTGCGTGATTCAAGGAGTCACTGAAACCTGCGGTAGACCCTAGTATGTGTGTGTGTGTGTGTGTGTGTGTGTGTATGTGTGTGTGTGTGTGTGTATGGAGAGAGGAAGTTTGGGATTATATTTATGTGCCAGATGCACAAGACCAGTGACAGACATCAATCTCGCATCCGTCACTCAGTCATCTATAATTCAAAAGCAGCCAGTCAGAGGTCTCGGTGGGGTCTTCTTGCAAAGAGAGCAGAATTTGTATTATTATCGATTCAGTTATTCATCTAATTGGATTTGTCTGTCTTGTATGTGCATTTACAAGCACATGTGAGTACTGTATGCTCAATCCAGGGCCACAATAGGTGTTTGTGTGAAATTCGATTAGGTCTGCAGTGAGCGTGAAGATACAAGTTTGTGCTCTCCAGATTTTCACATTTCTGCCAGTCTGACCAAAGTGCTATAAGAATGTTATTGCTCTGCAATTTGATACCCGCATCACTTTCTGCTGACGGATAGAAAGCACAGCAGAGGAAGATGAAGACAGAGAAATGAAAGGGTGTGAGAGCGACAGAGTTAGAAGTCAGTTAAGCCATTTATTCAGCCTGTGCCGTAGAGAGAAATACAATCTCTTTTTCAAGGTAAGACTCAACCAAGGAGGCAGCAAATGAAAACCACAGTGCTAAATCCTTTGAGTATCCTAAAGGGAGTGTTCACGCTTAGGTTGAAAGAGAGTGACAAGTCCAAGTTCAAGTGAAAGCTATGACCTCATATGGATATCCTCAATTTACCCTGGCTTCAATTGCTGTAGGAAGGGGAGATGTAAGGAAAATGGGGAAGCACTCCCAACATGTTGTCCAAGCCCTCTGATACGGACCCACAATGCACCTCAATTATCTGTATTAGACACAGCAGGCTTTCAAGTAACTTCAATTTAAACCCATCTGCTGCGATATTAGACGCTAAGGAAGTCAGGTAACGGTAGTATAACGGGCAATAGAGTCTGCATGGGTTGGTGAGATCAACACAAGTGTGAGGAAAAACACTACGTATGGTATACCTGACCTGTAGGTCAAATGGACTAAAATCAACCCAAACCACAATGTTTTACCAAAACTAACCTAACAAACATTAACCACATGTGAGCACAGCGGAGTGTTACAGTTCGTCTACTCACTCGGCGGAGGGACACGTCCATTAGTGAAGAGTTGGGAAAGATGAGAAGTTGGTTCAACCTGTGAGGAAAAATGGAAAATACAGAGATGGTCAGAATTGCAAAGTGAGGACTGGATGGCTTTATAATCTCAAAGAGCTATGAACATAATAATAATAATAATAAAATGCCAGACAAGGGAGTCAAGCAGAGGTTACCTCTCGCTATTAATTAAGGCAATATTAAGGCAATATTAAGGCAAGGCAAGGCAAGGCAAGGCAAGGCAAGGCAAGGCAATTTATATAGCACTTTTCAGCACGTGACGATTCAAAGTGCTTTACAGATTAAAAGCAAAAGACATTTAAGAACAAATACAGCATAAATACATTATTAAAAAGGCATTTAAAAACAGGCATAAAAAGCAAAGATAATGAAATAAAATAAACACAGCAGGTACAGAATACATGACTGAAAAGGCATACTGTAGTGTGAGTATGGGCAGCTCAATTAAAAGCAGCGGCAAATAGGTGCGTTTTTAATCTGGATTTAAAAATAGGAAGTGTTTCGGCGGACGTGCACGATTTGGGCAGTTTGTTCCAGATTGTCGGGGCACTAAAAGCTGCTTTTCCATGTTTAGTGGTTATTCTCGGAACAGAGAGCAGACCCAGAAGACCTGAGACTCCTGGATGCTTCATAGTGATGGAGGAGGTCGTCTACCTCGGTCCTAAGCCATTTAGAGATTCAAAAACTAGCAGTAGTATTTTAAAATCAATTCTTTGGCAGACAGGAAGCCAGTGTAATGATTTCAGAACCGGAGTGATGTGATCCACTTTCTTAGTGTCAGTGAGGACTCGAGCAGCGGCGTTCTGAATCAGCTGCAGCTTTCTGAATCAGCTGCAGCTTTCTGATAGATGTTTTAGTGAGACCTGTGAAGACACCATTGCAGTAGTCGAGTCTACTGAAGATAAAAGCATGGACAAGCTTTTCTAAATCCTGTTGCGACATTAATTTTGTAATCCTTGATATATTCTTCAATCGATTAGTCGCTCTCGTTAACCAACAACACATTCATGTCTTCCACTTAACATACCTCTACCATTTGCAAAGAAGCATTATCTTCTAGCTTGCTAGCTAGATTTTACGCCCTCCTAATTGCAACAAGTGTCCTTTTATTTTACAATGAGCTACAATTGTTCCACGTCCCTCCTGGAGACTGCAGAGGGACCCTTCCCCCCGGTGGCAAAGGAACCCGCTGCTTGGTAAATCACTGAAATAAAGCATCAAAATGTAGAGAAGAAAAGAGTGAGGACGGCAGAGCGTGACGTGTGGGGATGACAGGAGGAGACGGAGAGTTGTTTTCAGATTTACAGAGCCGGTATCTTCTGTATGCTGCTGTCGGAGAGAGAGAGGGATCAGCAGAGGGAAGCCTAATTAATACAGAGGGCTCCGGCATCCTCAAACAGAGTGAGCGATTGTGATCCAGCGGCATTATCACCCTGCCATAACACTGCCAATCCAACCGGCTCTTTCCCCCAAATCATCTGAGGTCACGCCTCAGGTCTCTCCTTCGCAGCGTGCAGCCACGTTTTCTGCATAGCAAGGGCGCCACATCGTCAGAGTTATTTCTGCCAAATGCATTATATCCACCGGGGCTGCACTATGCACGTGTATCATCATCTCCAATACATGCAAGTTATTTCTCAGGTGCCTCATTTGGTATCTTTCCACAAACAAGAAGGGTAATTCTGTAAAAATGTACCCATCAATATAACGAATTAATCATGACCAAAGTTTAAGCTATTCCACACATCATTTCATTTGCAGCTTGCAAGTGTTCTCAAGCATTTCAAAAGGTCAGCCCCCCCCAAAACAACACTTTGACTGAGGCGAATTGTGCATGTCAATCCTATTCCATTACTACGACAGGAAGAGAAGGGCCTGAATACAGAGGTGACCACAGGAAGGAAGAGAGGGTGCACAAAGAGACTGTGACTACAAAATGTCACAGCGAATGGGAGCTGTTAAATATGCCATTTGGTTGGCCCTTTCCCCCAGTGCTACTGACAGCTACATGCTGAGTGCATCTTTATCTTTTGGCTCACATGAGCACGGGTGCTTTGAGAGGCTCTCGCCTTAGAGCAGTGGTTCCCAACCTTTTTCCCAAGAGCCCCCCCAAATGACTCCTGTTGGGAGTTGCGCCGCCGCCCCCCACACACACACACGCACGCACGGGGGGTGTGTTTATGTGGATTCAAAAGTCGTAAATAATCTACAAAATGGAGGAGACCGATCTGATCGGAGCAACTGTGAAAAATAATCCAACTGAAACCGGCATGGACAATGACTATGTTTTAAAAATGCGCTTATCCATACAAGCCCGGTTTGGACACTTAACGCACAGAAGAAACATTTATATTAAAGAAAGAATTATACATTTCTGTCTTTTTATGCCTTTAAAAGCTACTAACTTGGATTTGTATTCAAAGTAATTAATCAATTATTTTTTATATTTTATTGTAATGTAGAGACAAGGCTTTTAGGGACAATCATGTATTGCGTTACAATTATATGTAAACAAAATAAAAATAAATAAATCTAAATATGATATTTGGCCTCAAATCATCTGAGGCCTGGCGCCCCCCTGCGATCTTTGGCTCAGGTTGGGAACCACTGCCTTAGAGAGTACCTTCATATTTCTACTTCCTGTCCTGGCCGTTATAAAGGCTCTTCTCTCAGATGGGTATAGTGCAACCTTGCCATTTCTCTAAAATGATGAATGCTCAATGACATTTTACAAATTGGCGTTACCTTATTTGCATGAAATTGCATCAGTCTAAACTTTTCCCTAATTTTTTCTCACACACTGTGTCCTGAGTGGCAGTAAACTGGCGATGAACATTTTCACCAGACAGGAAGTCTAGGATTAAGATCATGTTGTGGCATTTGGTGGGGCAATTGGATCTAAAAAGGGACATGCTACAAAGCATACATTTTCAATATTTGCACATTAGCCAGTGTGGCCGAGGAGAGCCAGCAGCTGGCCTACAGGCAACACTCAAACATTGTTGCCTTTTGCACACTGCTTTCACATTTCTGGGCAGCGCCAACACCCTGGACTACATGCTGGCCAAAGAAAAGAGTCCACTCCCTCTGTTTCTCTGTGATTGTGCCCTACAAAGAACACTCATAAGAATTTGTCCTGCACAATAACTGGCCAGCAGTGTTCCCATCTGTTCACTACAATGTGTGAAGCCAGGTGTGCATTTGTTTGCTCCTTTTATTTGGAATCAAATTGTGTTATTAATGCTAATTTGCACCGTGATGTTGGCCTCAGTCAGAGCTTGTACTCGTTCACACACACATGCGTGCACACACACACTGAACACCCTTAATGGCTTTCACGTCAGCGATCATTCTGTACGGAGTGGGTGTCAATATTGTTAAAGTGTTAGATATTTCATCTTGCATGGAAACTCTTTACTGCCTTGCTCCTATTAAACCTTACTACATAGGGGTCCCCTGGCGGAGCTGGGTTCAGGTGTTTTATGGGCCCCTTGCCTATAAACGTGAACAGATAATGTCAGAGCTGTCGAGTGGGAGGAGGAGGACACGTTTGAGTGATGGAATTAAAAGAACCAGAGATCATAGGGCAGAAATGACAAAAGGTAATATCGATACACACACAATTAATTCCATCAATCCCGCCACAATAATGCGATAATAAGATTCAGCCCTATCTCACTTATTATATCCTGATATGTTGTAACAGCAGCTCACTGGAGATGAATGGGACACATTGTACAATAACTCGCCAATTACTGCAGTCCAATAATGCAACTCCACGGAGGCCCCGCCTTTTCACCTACCCCTCTTTTTCTTCTACAGCAAATTGGGGCTGTGTGCAGGTACAATGACTGGAAATCAATGTCGTGTTTGTTCGGGATGGCAGTTCCCACCTGCCTGTGTACTGTCTTTTGTTTCCCTATTAGAAGAGAAGCAGCGTGTTGTGTCGTCTGCACTATTAGAGAGAAGCCCATTGATTATGTGTATGGAGATCCAGCAAGACAGAAGTATTTATGTAGGTTTGTCACATTGAGAAAGAGTTGCCTGCGTATATAAGTAAAAGTACAAGTGTTATTGGCACAATATTCCTAAAGTACGAACAGTATTTGTTCTGCGGATAATGACTAATATGTCGTTATATGTTACATTAGTAGAATGTCAAACATGATGTAGTAGTTAAAGTAGCGTTTTTCCGTACGAGGTGAAGCAGGTTTACCCCAACCTTGAGGTACAGTACATCGGGTGGGAAACAGGGATTTATGGAGGGGAGCCGTATGTGATACTATGCACTTAAATTAAGAACTTTTATTGGAACAAAGATATCTACTAATAATACAAATAATCATAACCAAAGTCTATCAATTCACCACGGCTTCATCTCAAGATATTTGATCCGTGATGGCTCTTTTGTGGTCGAGGTTATGGACATTTGAAAGAAAAAACCATATCGCAGAGCTGGTGTCTGGTTTTACAAACTGTGACATCTATACAAAAAGTAGCAAACCACAACTGAGTAACTTTGTTTTGTGCAGGGTTTACTCTTAACTCTGGTCTTAGAATAACCCTTCTCCCTATGGAAACATTGCATTTCTGAGTGTCCACTTCATCTTAACATTGCATGACTTTACAGACTCAACATTCACAACCTCTCCACCAGTCACCCCACCACTGCTTCACAGTTCCTAACCCCACTCACGGCCACTACACCACCACGACACGTGCACACATGCAAATACAAGTGCCTCCTCTCACCAGAGAGCGCACTCAGGTACACGCATACGGTCGTCATCCCGCTGCTCATCTCTATTCCCCCGGCTGTCCAGTCCAGTCCAGGTTGGTCGTCTGGAGAGTGGAGGCAGGCTGAACCTGTCCACTCTGCTTACTGTCATCGTCTGGCAGCAAACCTACAGGGTCAACCACAACTTCACTTCCTCCCAGATGCCTCCGCGGGGCTTGATTGATCCTGCCTGGCACTGTGGAGGCCACTGGAAAGGAGAAGGGAAACTGCAATCCTCTGCAGACATGGCAACAGATTGGGGTCAAATTGCAGTAAGGATTGGATTCAGTTGATGGATTAATGGATATGTTGGGGGATGAAATAATTATGATCACTCGATTGTCCTCTAAGGGTTTGTGCACGGTAAACACGAGACATGCATGAACTGCCACAAGCCAAAGAAAGTTTCCAAGCAAGTGTATGAGTGTGGAGCCAGTGACCATGAATAAAAATATATTCTTACTAACTGCCAAAAGAATTACAAAAGAAGTTGGTACACTTACTGTTGGGTGGAAAACAATTTTTTTTGCAACTTAAGTAAGAAGAAACATTTCCAATATTTTTGGCGGTCGTCATTAAAATTCCCTAACCTCCTCCTTCATGCCTCTGATTAGCCCTGGCAGCAGCGACTGCAATCCATCGCTACGGGCCTCAGTGAAGAGCTCAGTGAGTGGGATCATTCAACGGCAATTGGCAGCCAATGAGAAGTTGGGTACAATGGCAGTTGTTGGTATAAAGTTATGGTAAAAAACAAAAGAAGCATTTCTGGGATAACATTTGCGTGAGCACAATGATTTAATTGTCGATGACTTTATATTAAAGTATTGACATATTAAATATCCATGTTTCCAGGAATACATCTGAGCAAATTGGAAATGACACAGCATCCCAAATGACTGCAGATGCCTATATACAGTGTTTACACCTAAAGGCAGGATACAGTAGAATGCCTGTATGTGAAAACATGCTGGGGCTACGCTACATGTTGACGTGCTACATGTTGACGTGCAACATGTACATTGCTTTGTCAGTTCCTGTGCAGCCACATCATTTAATTTGTCACATTTGCCCACCAGGGACAGTTCATTTTCCACCCTCACTTTTATGGGTCTTACATGTTTTAAGTCCAACGTCAGGTCAACCAATCTGCCGAAAGCACTTCAAAATCACTGCCAGCTCAGGGTGGGAGTTGGAAGAGGAAGGTGGATTCATTAGATGTGAGCAACTTGTGACCCCTGTCGCTAACACACACCTGCAGTAAGGCAGCTTCTCAGCACTTCCAAACATCATGGGATGTTCGGAGGCGATGCTGCAGGCTTGGCCTTGGAGGACGGGTCGACTGCAATTCCAGATGGCCGGTCCACCTCTGACACAGGAGTGCTGACGCCTCAGGGAGAGGCTTAAGGGTTTCTTAAGATAGAGAAGAAGGAGTCTCTGGACTTTGAGGGGTTCTGGTCATTAAATTGTCTCTTCATCCAAAGACAACAAAAGGTACGACAGCCTCAGTACACCGGCCAAAGCTTTGTGAGTTCCAGATAAGGCTCGGCTCACCAAATTGCACCTGCATTGTTACAGCTTACATTTGGATTTTTGAAAATAAACTTTGTCCCACCGTAGCTATGACTTATGAGAGCCTTACAAATGTATCACACTCTCCCAGGCTGAAAGGAGTCCTTAATGGCAACCCAAATATTGTGAATTCGGGGATGGAGCAACAGTGCATTATTAGCACTCTGTTGCCATGGAGCCCCTGTTGTTAGAAGTAGCACCTATAGATGTTATATCCGTAGAAGTCGGTGAAAGAACAAAATTATTACTTTTTTGGACCCAGATGTGGCAAATCGGGCACTCTAAAGCAAAGAGTGGAATTGCTCTTGCTGCACTGTCACAATAGCCTGGATCCAGCCACACACACACACACACACACACACACACACACACACACACACACACACACACACACACACACACACACACACACACACACACACACACACACACACACACACACACACACACACACACACACACACACACACACACACACACACACACACACACACACACACACACACACACACACACACACACACACACACACACACACACACACACACACACACACACACACACACACACACACATTTTGAGTATCTTCGTATCTGCTCATTAACCACATTATCATTTGAATGTGTCTTTGGGGCTGCCCTACAAAAATTCATTGTCATCAGCACCGGTGGCAAGATGGTTTCCGAGCTATCACGCTGCCAGAGCTCTTCGCTTATGGCTGCATGTGAGCGGCGTCCAAACCACACATTAGCCAGTCTTTTCACAGCACTCTCTGCCGTTGCGCTCAAGCACTTTAAAACTGCCAGATATCTGAGTCATAAAACTGGAGTCATCACAATTGAGTGGATTTGAGAGAGAAGAATTAGTGGCAAAGGATTCATACAACGGCTGTTTAACTGTTAACCCAAATGCTGTGTGGAGGCCGGACACAGCGGGACATAATAACCACTGAAATAACCCTCGTCTGATCACCTCCAGTAAACCGTTGATGTTGTGGTATATTACACATAAACGGTGTATAGTATTCAACAACAATGCAATAAATACAGATGCAACTGATTCTCTTATTGGCTACTATTAACATAATGCACCATCACCCTGGCTACCTTTCTTTGGCCTATCATTAATAGTTAATGCAACATTTAAATTGATTAGACTGTAAAACAAACAATTTGGAGGCAGATATTAGATCTAATTCGTCTTCTTTACCTAAGCGAACATTACGGTTTGTTTTCACCGTAACCACAAAAGTATTACATAGTATCTCGTCTTCATCTATTTTTAGGAATATTAATGACACTACATTAATAATTAATATTATAAAATATATCTTTGTAGGAGGTTCTGCCTTGTTATCACACTCGAAGCTATCGTTGACTGCATATGTTATATTTTCTATTATGCATAGCTAGGTGTAAATTATGTTATGTACAGCAATTACCCACTGAGTCTAAAAAAGTGAGTGTAATTAATAACACATGGTGTCATCCCAACTTCGCTGAGAAAACAGCACTTGCTGTTAATTAACCCTTGCACTTGTTAAATCATGCATTCAGTGAAATCTTAAGATGACTTTCTTCCTGAGACTCCTGAGAAGGAGTGGTTCAATTATAAATATACATTATGTAGATTTTACAGATGAATATATATGAAACACACACATATTATCTCTTCAAGGGCGCTCGGCCTTCACCACGTTTCCATTCAGACTGCAGACAGAACGGCGCAAAGTAGACACATATAATAATACTGTCGCTCTTTTTATATAATACACAAAAGCAACAACAGTTGATCTGCTAGAGCCGGGGAAAATGATGAAAGCCGAGAACACAGAGTCAAATTGACATGGCCTACATTCTGAAGCGTCTCATGCCAACACATTCACTTTGATTGTGCTATTTAAAGTATCAGGGCAATGACTCCTTGCATGCTTGTGATTGCACTTGCTGCTATGGTCCTCAGTGATGATGATATGCCAGCTTGAGAGTCGTAAAAAAAAATCGTTACGCATGCTGCATTTGCTTTTATTGCTCACGTGTGCTCATTCTCCCCACTGACTTTAGTCTACGGCCCGTGGTCCACACTACAGCTTCGACAGCTTCAAAAACGGTTTCCAACGCGTCTGCCCATTCACTTTGAATGGGGTGATGTCACTCACGTTGCCTAGCTTTTCGCCGAACTGAATTGTGGGTAGCATAGCGGTCCGTCTACGCCGTCCGGAGTAGCCAGCGCCAGCCAATCAAATCCCGTTTCTGAAAATCTGACAGCTGAAGCCGTAGCCAATCAAACCGCGTCTAAGCTGGGAGAGATATCCCGCCGTTCATTTCTATATTTCAAAAAAAGATGGAGGAGAAACTAACTATCGCCGTAGCAAATCACCCGGTTTTGTATGACCAGACCCTCTTCACCTACCGGGATACAAACCGGAGGAACCAGGCATGGAGGGAGGTGGCAGAGACAGTGGAGGAAACTGGTAGGTTTTCGCCTGTTTGGGGAGTTTATATATATATATATATTTCTCCCATAAAATCCCCGGGGGTTTTTGCTTTGTATGTCGGGGGCGGGAGATTCATGTGATTGGTTGTTGGTCGCGTTGCTCGAATAAAATCCCCAAGCTTCAGACACGCCCAGCTCCAAGATTTTTCTGAAGCTGTCGTGTGGACGGGCCGTTACTCAAAGACTCAAGAAAATAAGGTTACCAGAGACATTTGAATGACAATTGGCAATGTTGGTCAACCAATTCCGTCCAGACTATAATATCTCAAAATGTGTTGGATGTATTGCCATTATATTTTGTACAGATATTTATTGTGCCATGAGGATGAAGCCCACAGATTTAGGTAATGCGGCGATTTTTAATATAGTGCCAAAATGAGGCGATTCTTTGTGGTTTTTGAGGGACATTTCTCAACAACTATTGTATGGATTGCAATGACATTTTGATGCAGATATTCATATTCAAAATGGACGTCTGTGAACTATTCATCTCGTATCACCGACAGGAAAATATCCCACCTGGTTTTTAACTTTTGGAGACTGAACAGATGCAAAAGCCATGCCATTCTTATTAGCTGCATTGTGTTGTCACGGCTATCATGGTAAACATAGATTACCATAAGCATGTAAGCAACGTCATTGTGAGCAGAATGAGAGAGTACATCTTTTCTTATAGAGCTCTGTAATTCTCCATATTTATTACTCAAAACCCCAAAGTATTTAGAACCCCATAAAATGCAGCACGATGACTATAGCACGCAAAGCCGCATTGCATGAATGCAGTTTGCTGGCTGAATCACTGTGCCTTGTTGCCTTGTGAAAATAGCACTAGACAAACTGTGACATATTTACACACATCACTGTTTGACTCTTTTACAGAACATAGAAAGGTTTTGTCAGCTTTCGAGGCACCATGATTTTGTCTCTGTAGTGAGACGTATGCATGAGAGTGGAAGCAAAGGAATGTGTGTGTCTCTTTGTGTGCATGAATATGTCCTTATGTGTGTACTTTATCCACCTTTATCGTTAAGCCTGTGCAAAAGCATGAATGCACATTGTGTGTGTGTGCAAATGAGGGCTATAGCATGAATGTGTGCTTTGCTTGGATGTGTGTGTGTGTGTGTGTGTGTGTGTGTGTGTGTGTGTGGGAGGCCTGTTGCTGGCCATCCAAGCAGACAGGTGTCAGGTCATATCAGCGCATCGCTCCAGTGACCAGGTGGAAACCTGGAGGAGAAAAGGTGAATCACCGGGCCACACTGGGGCAACAAAACTGCTCGGCTTAGTCTAGCATTACCTAAACACACACATACACTGATGGACACACACACACACACACACACACACACACACACACACACACACACACACACACACACACACACACACACACACACACACACACACACACACACACACACACACACACACACACACACACACACACACACACACACACACACACACACACACACACACACACACACACACACACACACACACACACACACACACACACACATATACACAAACACACACTGTTATCAAAGGGGATAGAAGAGGAGAGGAGACGAGCACCGTGCTGAGAGAGTAATGTGAACGCTGACCGAGGGAGGCTACTTGACCACACACACACACACACACACACACACACACACACACACACACACACACACACACACACACACACACACACACACACACACACACACACACACACACACACACACACACACACACACACACACACACACACACACACACACATATACACAAACACACACTGTTATCAAAGGGGATAGAAGAGGAGAGGAGACGAGCACCGTGCTGAGAGAGTAATGTGAACGCTGACCGAGGGAGGCTACTTGACCACACACACACACACACACACACACACACACACACACACACACACACACACACACACACACACACACACACACACACACACACACACACACACACACACACACACACACACACACACACACACTAGGGCTGCAACAAACGACTAATTTGATAGTCGATTAATCTATCGATTAATGAAACGATTAATCGACTATTCGGA
Source organism: Pseudochaenichthys georgianus (assembly GCF_902827115.2). NCBI lineage: Eukaryota > Metazoa > Chordata > Actinopteri > Perciformes > Channichthyidae > Pseudochaenichthys > Pseudochaenichthys georgianus. The sequence continues at coordinate 9,519,857 of NC_047504.1, read as the reverse complement.
CTATTACGCCTTGCACAATTTCTCAAGCGCTCTTATTTAGCCATCAACTTTTAGATTTAGCTTGAGGTTGTTTTAGGCATGTGGAAACTAACAATAAAGACAATAAAGATGAATACTTGATTAAAAAATACATATTATTAAATTAACTAAACAAATTGTTTACAAAATGAACATTGCTTTTCATTTAAATTAAATAAATAATATTTCACATCAAAAGAAACAACAGTGTTTTAGCAAATAATAAATAATGTGATGACAGAACTGTAAACAGAATAGCTGAAACTTTAACAAACTAACTAACTCAGTTTCCTCTAATCATTATGTTTGTATAATGGAGTTAACTCCGTGTGTTGCTGCTAGCATACAGAACACCTGACGTGAAAACGTTGCTCGTGGACGGGGCTACAGAGCTGCTAGAAAGACAGTGGAACCCGGTGCATTCCTCCGTCTGGATGTGGAGCACTTTTGCTAAATGTTTAGATAAATTCATCGTGTTACCGCCCTTACATGTTAAACTCTTATTGCACTTTTGGCAACGAGCATCGAGACGGGTAAAGTTTAACAACACCTTGGAGCGCGTTCTCTCCGCCACCTCCGCAGTGTGTGGCTGCATGTAGCAGCCGCGTGTGTGTAAACCGCCCCGCCCCCTCCCACACAGACCAGGGAGAGAGATCTCGTCTGATCGAAAATACATCATAGACGCATTTGTTTGTCTTTTTGCATATTAGAAACGAGCTGGCCACACTAAGACTGCGATATAATGTTTTTGTATCAATAATACATGACATATATTTTTTTAATGTCCCCAGTACCGATAACGTTGTAGTTTAACGGCGCGTAAACGCACCTGATGACGTCACCAACGAATCGACGACTGAATTAGTTGGCAACTAATTTGGTAATCGATTTTAATCGATTAAGTCGATTAGTTGTTGCACCCCTAACACACACACACACACACACACACACACACACACACACACACACACACACACACACACACACACACACACACACACACACACACACACACACACACACACACACACACACACACACACACACACACACACACACACACACACACACACACACACACACACACACACACACACACACACACACACACACACACACACACACACACACACACACACACACACACACACACACACACACACACACACCTCTCCAGAGGGGCTGCGGGTGTGTGTGTTGTGTATTTTGTCATTGCTTGATGAGGAGAATGATCACTTTTCCCTTTTCTCCTTCCCTCCTTCCCTCATGTTCTCACTCCTAATTAATGTACCCACACAAACACACACACTGTTGTGAGGATAATTGCCGTAGCAGTGATGCTGGCTATGACAGGCGAGTGGAGCAGAAATATCAGCGGATGGGGCACCGGCGCTGATGTTCCCTTCAACACATCTCCGCTCCGTCACACTCACCCCGCCTGCCTCTCTTTCCCACGTGCACACACACTCCTACACCGATGTCTTTGCTCCCTGTTTTCCATTCAACCCCCTCACACACGCACTCTTCCCGCCTCCTTTCTTATTCACACACTGCCTTCTTGTCACCTCGTCACTCCTCTCCTCCTCCGCCCAACGTCTAGTTCTCTGCCCCTCCTTCCGCCTGTGGGTGCCGGAGCGACACGGCGGTCCTAAACACAATTGAGGGTGACATGTGGCGGGATGAGACCTGTGTACAGGAAAACCTTGGCTGGCCTGCCCGCATTCTGCCCACCGCTTGCCTCGCCCTCTCCTTCTCTCTCTCTCTGTGTGTGTGTGTGTGTGTGTGTGTGTGTGTGTGTGTGTGTGTGTGTGTGTGTGTGTGTGTGTGTGTGTGAAGCTAGCCATCCTAATGGGTAGGAAATGTTGCCAGCTCACTGGGCTGTGAAGGGCTGAACTCACCTTGAGTGTTCTGAGCGAGAAGAAAAGACAGAGGAATAGACAGGAAGACAAACAGATAGCAAGGTACAATATATATAATATATATGATAAAATACCACTATCTCATACAATTATATGACATAATCAAAAACACAACTGTCACTATTCTATAAATCAAATATATTATGGTGTTGCATTACGTAATCTTGGGTACTTCCATCGAAATTCAATTTATAGACTGAATTAGCCGTAATTGAGACACTTGTCTTCGTCCTCTTCCAAACATGGCGTGTTTTTTGCATTTCAGCTCCACGTTTGGCCAAATGAGAAAAGCTGACGATGACAAACAGAGCAACTGAAAGAAGCCGCGTCACCCATCATCAGTCGCACGCCTCCTGGGAGGAAGCTGGGCTCGTGCCAGCAGAGTCTCAATGCCTGCGTTCTTGGATAGAGATGTTGAACATTCACACATGGGTTGAACATAAGTGTGTACATACTGTTGGCAATGTAATGTCCATCTAAAGCCCGGGGCAGGCGATACCATGTTCATGGCTGCAGAACATATAAACGACAATGGCACCTTTGCTGTGGTTTGACAGAGCCAATGCACACACACACACACACACACACACACACACACACACACACACACACACACACACACACACACACACACACACACACACACACACACACACACACACACACACACACACACACACACACACACACACACACACACACACACACACACACACACACACACACACACACACACACACACACACACACACACACACACACACACACACACACACACACACACACACACACACACACACACACACACACACACACACACACACACACACACACACACACACACACACACACAAATACGCCCGAATGCACACACACACTCTCACCAGGGCCCAAATCGACTTACCGCCTTCTGCTAATTACCTTTACATTTTTTACACTTCTGCTAACTCAAGCTCTGTTTCAGGCCACACCAGGTAATTGATTTCTGTGTGTGTGTGTGTGTGTGTGTGTGTGTGTGTGTGTGTGTGTGTGGTGGTCAAGTAGCCTCCCTCAGTCTGCGTTCCCATTACTCTCTCAGCACGGTGCTCGTCTCCTCCACCCCCCATCTCTTTTCTCTTCTATCCCCTTTGATAACAGTGTGTGTTTGTGTGTATATGTGTTTGCGAGTGTGTCCCCATCAGTGTGTGTGTGTGTGTGTTTAGGTAATGCTAGACTAAGCCGAGCAGTTGTGTGTCCCGGTGATTCTAACCTTTTCTCCTAAGAGCTAATGGCTGTTCTGTGCGTGCAGTTCTCTGCATCTGAGGCAAACATGCCAAGCACCGATGTGTTCAAGCACAGCGGACAAGACGCTGTGGAACTTGTGGAACATATCGTTTTGGTGCGTTGTGAGTGCGGGAAAAACAAGACTGACTGAGTTCTCGCTCGTTGTCCATAATGTGTTGGCAGTGAAGAAGAGCGCAAGGCGAGCCTCACGTCTATCATCGCTTGAAGCTTCACGGCACATGCAATGAGAAAACTATCCACCGTGTGTCCCAGACCATCGAGACAAGTTGATCAAACACACTGCATCTATTGGTGCTCTTCGTCTCGTCTTCTTCACGAGACGAAACCGGTTACATAAAGGACCTTTTTTCTAATAGAAATAACACATTTGAATTGATTTTTGTTTCACTTTGAACTTTTAATTTGCAGCCATTTTCTCTTTCTCTTTTTTGGGGGGGGGGGGGAATGTTATTACTGCGTCTCAAAAGGAGCCGACACATAGAAGCCGTAATCACTATGTTGTTCTTTTATTCTGTCACTTAGTGAGAGGCGAATATCGGACAAGAATCAATCGTACTTTAATGTCCTCAGACGATTCAACCTGGGACCCAACATAACATTTACATTATTGATCACGAAGCTAAAATGCTGCAATTATGTGTGTTTACTCCCTGTGAAGAAGGACTGACAAAGAGGCCTGATTGCAAATTGAAGCTCTGGAATAAAACTTTTGGATTCTGACCTCAAATCTATAGCGCATGATTAAGGCTTTATTTTGTCAAATGTGCACATGTCAGGTTTAGTCAACCGTTTGGATGAGACAGCGACGGCAGAAGAAGTACTGTAAGCTTGGCGGGCAGTAGCATTTTTAAAAGTGGTGACATTTGAATAAATAATTTAATCACGCAAAACTTTAGTCATCACTTGTTATAACTGATGCACTAAACTTTGATTTGACGCAAAACGTAGCTCATTTCCCCTTGAGGCTCTCTAGGAATCCTGTTTCTCCCCGGTGACAGCAGTCGAGGAAATGAGAGCAGGCGTGATTCTGTAACTCCTCACAGTAAATTGTCAGGTTGAGAGAAAACCGGGGCCTCTTTTGGCCTCGTCCTGACAACAACCTCCTCGATCCCAGCAGCGGATGTATCTGTACACAAACAGTCTGGTTCTGTAAGTGCTGCTGTGCATTCAGATACGTATATTTCTGTAATGTATTTCAGAGGTAATGTCAGGTGGCGACGCGCCTGACACTCTGCGGAGTTAACGCGCGGTGGAGCTTCAAAGGCCTGTCTTTTTCGAGTCGGAAGATGGAAGCTGCAATGGTGTCCCTCCCGTCTGGTGTCAGGGAGGCGATGTATTATGCAGCAGCGGCGCGGCGGGTCATGTTGTGTAAAGAACCAGGGGTACGCGGCACGACCTTGAGGAAGTTTGAAGATATAACTGGGTGCTGTGCTCCTTTGTTTCCAAATCTATTCAAGCAAGAGTGGCTGCTGCCCTCTGGCACATTTACCTGCTGCTGAAAATCAAAAGCCACGAAGTAAAACACATTCATGTAAGAAATTGAGCAATATTTAAAGAGAAGAGAAATGTTGATATCCATTAAACCGATAGTAAAACTGCATTTTTTTTTATTGAAAGAGGTAAGTAGATACATTTAGAAGCAAGAACATGTTGTTTTCCAAAGAAGAAGAATACAAAATGAACATGAAAGCAAATCGTTTTAAAAGAATAGTCCTCCTGAACCAGGGTCTGAAAAATAGGAAAATCTAGGTATTATAAATCAAATCATTTTTATTTCCATGGTGTTGAAGAGGGCAACAGCATGACACAGTTTGCTCAGAGGTTTCCGATGCTTTTATAAAATAAACCAATATTTCCGCTGTTTGAAAACATCATCAACTTTATATTCTCTGGGAAAACGTGATATTCTTCTGAGAGGGTCAAACCCCAAGCATCACGTTTGACAAGATGACATTGGGTTCTCTCCACATCCCTCAGAGTGCGTGGCCTTTGCATGATATAGGTCAAAGAACTGCCATGTCCAGAGCAACATCTCCAAAGACTCCGCGCTCAGTGAAGCATGTTTGTGGGGATTTTGAGGTCGTCAATGTCCTGCTGGAAGCTTCAGACTACACACGCCGGGGTGAAGCCTCCTGTCAGAAGCAGCCGGATCTTCATCTCAAACCTCATGGTGCCTGAATGCCTCAATGCTTTGATGTCCTATTGTCTCATAAGAATACAGATCCATTATACTTGTTCACAATGATTACTTTGCCTCACTAACCCTCTTTTCCAATTACTTCCACCAAATTAAGAACGTCTCTATTTGCCCATATTCATGTGGCCCTGCAAACATTATATAAGATGGCTAGGTACAAGCTACACCAATCTTAAACTTGGACGCAGACGTGATTTGAATAGCGGAACACATGTCATCTTAAAGTCGACTATTCTCTGAGTTGTTCCCTAAATACCTAACCTTTTGTATTCCGCCCTTACAGGTACTCATTAAATATTTTATGCATACCACATTGGATTTAATTTCTGTATGATGTATCAGGGTCAGGGTCTAAGGACAGAGGGTGGTATATGCCGTACGGTATATTATTAAAAAGTATAAATTAACTTTGATTGATGTGCAAATGAGTCCCTCTCTCCCTAATCATCTTTTGTAATACTTACAATAGATTATATGATGTGTGTAACAACATCTCAGATATGCATGAGTCTCCAGTGCGTACAGTGATATAAATAGCGTGGTGGGAGCAGATTCGTGGAAGTGTTACAACTAGACAGACTTGAATCTACCTACTGTAGTTCTCCGCAGACTTGTACTATTTGCCAGACTTTGACAGTAGAGCGAGGGAACAGTGTGTCTCCTTTAACCTCAGCTGGATTTTCCAAACCAGGTTTGACCGGGTGATATTTTAATCACGTAGCCTATGTACTATCTGAATCCAGAAGCAGGAATAGAATGGAAAGCATGGCAACATATTTTATAAAAAACCTGGGCACGGAGTCAAGTGGTTCATTTGGATTTATCATAGAAGCAAGAGCCATCATCATGCTTCTCGAACGGCCATTTAGATTATAATATCAGCCATTGTCATTCTAATTGAAACCATCTGCGGTTTCCATGGTGAAAACTGGGAGAAGCAGAGCCCACACACAGCGACTTGTCAGCAGTCATGAATATTTTTCATTGTGTCCAGCGGGCGCTCGCAGACAAAGAGCAAACATGAAAAGCCACTTTAACTGTGGCTGAATTTATATTTATTTGTGTGATGTCGAAATATCTTAGATTTGGATGCAAAGGCCCCATAAACAAAAGACGCGGTTTCAGCTACTCTTCTCTGTTTAATCCCAAAGGTTTTGCCCAAATGTGACAGCAGTGTCAACGCAAACTGAAAACAAACCGCGCGCTATATGTGTCTGCACTCGGCGAGACATTTCCAACAGCCTGGAAAATCCGATCAGTCGGGGAAAGTGGCCGACCCTTGCCACCGCGAATGAGATCTGTGTTCGCTCTAATTACTTTCTACAAGCAGTCTTCAAAAGCGAGACAGAGGCTGTCTCGGCCCCCGCAGAGACGGAGAGAAAACTGTTACCAGTCTGATGTTGTTACATCAGGGAAAGTGCAGAGGCTGTCAGGGATCCTCTCACACGTTAGACTGACTATTCAGAAACAACTAAGTATGAAACCAAACATGTTTTCTTTGTCCATATCCTTCCTACAGTATGCAGGCACATTTACATTTTCAGGTGAAGGAATTTGGTTTAGAGCTTGTCAAAGATATTTTGGCCAATGGGATCCCATTGCCATCAATATTAATGAATAAATAAGTTAATTTAAAGCCGATATATTATGCAATTGTTGCGGGTTCATAATGATATGAAAGAGAAAAAAACCTTTGGAGGAAACTTTGATCCTTTTCAGACATGGGCAAAAACATCTGTGGGATTTCGAAAGCAAAGACAAATTGGTGTTTTACCACAGCTTTAGAGAGCTTAGATTGCAATGAAATCAAAAGCCTAGTGAATATGTAAATAAACACTACCCAAACTAAAATGAACAACCATCCATCTGCCAGAATTAGCCCTGCCCTGAAAGCTCAAAGATCCCTGGAGGTTCTTATCATTTTTGCATAAAACCCCAGACTAAGCACGACGCGTTACCCGCCTTTAACATGCAAAGCAGATGTATGTGGCTGCATTCATTTTCAAGTTAATCTACAAATTGCTTACATAGAGTGTTCAGCACGAAGTTGTGATTAATAGCGGGATGAAGGCAACAACAGAGGGGGGATAAGGGTTGTGAGCAGCTCTCAGCAGTGGCCTGTGTGCATGCCCAGATACAGTGCAGCCTGCGGGCATGGCTCATGCTCCCCCGCCCCCTGATTGACTGGAGAGCCATTGAAGTGAAGGAAAACTTGACATTATGTCTGAGAGCGTAACACAGATTGATAATAAGCCTGTCTGTCCGTGCATCCTTCATGCACTTCTAACACTTGCATTTTATTTAAAAGGACTATATTCTGTTATGTATCAAACAACTCGGACTCATTGGAAATGACTGGATGTAGGAAAATACTTGTTATTACCTGTAATGGGATAATAACCCTGTATCCTATTCACCTTCAGTTTCCTTAAAGCACTAATTAAAATGTTTGTGAATTCTGGGGGATGTTTACACAATGCATCAAAAAAGTGTTGTGAAATAATTCGTTTTTTGCCAAGGGAGGCGCAGTAATTTTTCCATTATTGAAGCTTCAAATAAGGTAAAACAAATATGAAAATGGTGTCAACAGTGGGTGAATGTCCCTAGGATAGAAATTGAGTCCTGGAAGAGAAGACTGTGCCTCCAATAATTCACTGAGACAAGTATAAAGTGAAGACAGCCCCAGGGAGAAAACAGGGATTACTAGTTAATTCAGCTTTGTCAGAGTTAAATGGACTGGAAGAGAGGGGCTGTGAATATGTGTGATTGTGTGTGGATTCAGTGCATACGGTTTAAGTGTGTGTGTGTATGCAGTGCATGTGAAGAATTGTCTTTGTGTTAGGCTAAAAGCCAAGCTGAGGTTAAGTGTTCTGATATGTTCATTCCCATGCTGTTAAGTGCTCCTTCACAAAGAGAATACACAGTCAAAGTATTATTAATTCATCCTATAAGCTGGGTTGTTACACTACTTGATGTCGGACTGGGGTCCAGAGGAACAGTTACAGCTGGTTTGGGGGAATGAGCAGCACTTGGGTAATTACAGTTTTGGGGCAAATTTCCAACTATAGCTCAGGGATACCTTTTGATTACTTTAACATGGTGTAAGCAAGCCTCTAAATGTAAATATAAAGAGTTGCTGAAATATAACTTCAGCCATAGACATCATTAAAGATAGGCACACGCAGATGGTTGGTAGAAAGCCAGCAAAAATGACTTGTCATCTTATGCACTTGGAAGTGCAGTTGGATTCCTACACGCCGATGAAACTATTTCTAGCAATCCTTTTTGTTTGTAAATAAATACAAAACAAAAGAATCATACAACATCATGACATAGTGGTTTAAAGGGGCTCCTGTTTTATAATTTATAAAGTGAGACAGACAGTAAGAGTGACGAAAAAGTCCTTTTTATTAAATAATGAGTCAGGCAGCAGTTGGACAGGGCCTGGGGACACACATTAGGAGGGACACACAGCTTAGGTTACCCAAATCAATCTGTTAGCCACAATGCTAACCCAGTAACATGAACACAGGGACTGCCTTCGAGACAGCAAAGTTATTCTTTCCTCTAACACACAATTATCAAGCTGTTTGGCCGCTACCACACTGCTAATTCTCACAGGAGAATTGAACACCATTACTAAATGACAGGTATATATAGTCGCCGTCATCATACATATTTCATGTCTCGCTGCACCTGCAGAGCTTTCTGTGAACACACTGAATCTGCATACCAATGATGGCAGAAGGAAAGTGGAGGAAAAGTCGATGTTACGCCGTTTATTTGGCTCCTACTAGCCGAAATATATTATAAAAGTGCAATATGGTGTTAGGAAAACAGATTAGAGGAGGCATCAGCTCGGTTGGTGATATAATAAATCATGTGTGGCACATTTTTAATTCATCTCACTACTAAGAGAATATTGGTATTAGCTATTAATGTCAACTGTCATTATACTCCCCAGGGGGAAAGGGGATGGTTCGCCAAAGCCTGATCCAGCAACAACATATCATTCCTATCATCTGGGTACATTTCCTGAATTATTTTCTCACAACATTTAACCATACTAACAAAGGGATGGTTTCCATATTCATCCATCCAGTCATATAACGTTCATTTTTAGATTGGATAATCTAAGAATACTGGTTGTTATTTCTGCCCGTAATACCCTCATTAGATGCCTGTTCCGCTCAATTATAATCTCCGTTTTAGCAGAGCCATTTTCTACCTTTGACTTTCTATACATACTTTCAATCTTGAGATAGTGTGCCAATTAAATCGAGATGGTGAGATAATGTAATGAATCAAACGCACAGCTGTTCCCATGACTGCAGTATGCCATGTTCATTTCCTTGAAACCTGTCTCGCAAATTACCTTTTGACAAAGCGGAAAGTAATCAAAGGTGTTCACATGCTTTACTAAACTGACTGACTGCACACAACATGTAAGTGTGCTAAATGGGTCATGCTCATGAGCGCTAAATGAATACATCACCAAAAAAGACAACACGTGTCGTGCATGTTTAGAAGACGTTAGCATTACGCTTAGATCGCGTTGGATGCAAATGCCAAGAAGTACCGTACTTTTCGGACTATAAAGCGCACCTGCTTATAAGCCGCAGCAGCTAAATTGTCCGTCTGTCTTGCTCTCGTTCTGTCTCTCGGTTCCACTTTTACTTTGGCGCGCTACCTGTCTCACTCTTTTCCGGCCTCCAGCTTTTCCTGCTGGAGCCCGCCGCTTAAAGGTGACGGGCGCGGACCGGTCCTAGAGCCCATAGCGTTAAAGGTGGTTAATTTTACCTGTAAAACCCATAGATTTAGGAGGTTCCCTAGTGGCCGTTAGCTGTACAAAAAAAGGGGAAAAAAGTCGCGGCTTATAGTCCGAAAAGTACGGTAGTTGGTATCCAGAATAACCCCACATCGATGTGTCAGTCAGAATTAAAGTCAAAATATGAGGGACCTACAGTACCTCTTATCTACAGATCCTATATTAAAAAAAGTCTGCAGAGTTAAATCAGGTGCTATGTAACATTTATGGAAAGTCATCAAATATTGAAAAATGCATTTTAAATGTAAATCTTTTGGCACATAAAGCTAAATTGCCTCCTTTGCAAACTGCATCTTCAGCATTGTTGATAATAGCATGAGTCTTCTACATCTTTGGGACGATAAACCCAGGGTTGAGTCAACTAAAGCAGACATTAATAATGTAGAAAAAGATAACTCTGCTTGGTCGATCACTTCAACACGGTTGGGATATCTTTGCACTAGCCGAGACTCAGTGTGAGGTCCGCCTAGAGGACGGCTAGCAGGACAATGGCCACAGCTTTGGACCATCTGTTCCTGTCTAACTCCTCTCAAACCCCCCCTGAGAAGAGGAGGGGGGGGTGAGGAGATAGAAGACGGAGGTAATGGGATCCTGTCTTCAGCTGACAGTGGTGATATCTCCGCTGCTGGAGAGAGTCGACACGGCTGTGAGCAGACTTCACGATTGTTGTCGGAGTGGATGCGGAGGCCTTCAGCATTATCATGCCAGCTGCTTCAAGGTGTTCACAATATTTGGATGAGGGCAAAACCAATGGTCCATTGTTTTCATTGCAGTCTGGGAGTGTGTTGATGTAGCATGGTCTGATCTCTAACGCCGCCCATGTCAGCATTTCTTAGGCCCTAAATGTCATCGAGCAGGACGCAGGACACTCAGCCACTGGCATTGGAGATGCTCAACCATCTGAAGATGATATACCGTCTGGTACTGTAGGTTAGAAGGAGGTCAATAAGTTGAGTTAATACATTGGAAAAGGGACTCAAAAGTAACTTTAAGGTGTCTAACCACAAACACATTCGAAAGACCTTTAACTTTAAGACGAGAGAACAGAAAAAGGTAAAATGATAATTATTCTCCGGGTTTTAGGACTCATTACGGCACCACTCTATTGGAGGTTCGTTAAGGTCTATAGCACTTTGATGCTTTTTAGCCTTCACCTCCTAAGGGAAAGGGTAACTCATGCTGTGTATATTCTACAACTATCGTAAAAAGGGTATATCTTCTTTGCAGGAATCCACTTGCATAGCTCCTCTCAGTACAAGACACAAGTGCTAAGTTGTGAGACAGCAGCAAAGTCCCAAAAGTCAAAGGAGCTTAGGGTGTAAATAAAGCTCAGCCTGACAGCAGACAACACATTGCTTACGGAGTTTAATCTCTGCTCTAAGATGCACACATAACCCAGAGGACACGACTTCTTCTCTGCCACCCAGGGACCAACAAGCGAGTGGCAGTCACACGGTGAAACTTGAGAGTTTATCCGTGAACTTGCGAGGAGGTTGACAGTGAGTGAGTCTGCTCTCTCCTGCTCTCTCCCTCCCGACGGTAGCAATATCTTTGGTAGATTTAAAGCTGAAAAAATAAATAAAAAATGTTGTTTTCAGTTTCTCATCTCCATGGAAACTCTTGAAATCAAAGTTGGTACGGACATCTCTGGGCTGAAAGGAACTTCAGAGCAAATTCTCCAAAAAAGCCAGAGAAAGCTGGAAGCATGTCATCGTCTGATTTTCTTCTGCAAAAATGCAACTTGTGAACATTCTGAACATTTTGAGGTCAAAAATACAGAAAAGTCTTCAAGCATGAGATGAACAAATAAAGCTCAAAGCTCAAAGCTCATTAGCTGATTTGTTTCAATCATTGACTGGTCACTTTGTTTGCTAAATGACCCACAACCCGCTCATTAACAACCCGAGAGCCTTCTGACCGGAAAAAGCTTGAGGCTTGACTAAAGGCCATCTGAATAGAGAACAATCATTCTCCAAGCATTTCCTCATCCTTAATGCATCTCGATCCCCTCATGCAAACCTGCAGATGTTGTTAAAGTTTTTTTTACAACTTCCACAATGTTTTTTGTTTTCTTTTACAAACTCCTGAAATACCCCTGAGCAGATGTGGCCATCTGTGGTTTGTTTTGTTTCGTAGAGGCAGAAACAGCTTGCTGGGGCGACAGACATATCCACGGTAGCACACAGCAGATGAACACAGTTACATTTAAAGGCAAGGCAAGGCAAGTTTATTTATATAGCACTTTTCAAGGCAATTAAAGTGCTTTACAAAGTCGTGAGAATGTCATATGGTTCAACTTAAGAAGGCTTTAATTATGTTTAAAAACATGGAATTGTATTTAGCGTTTTTAACGTCTAAGCATGCAAAACATTCAACCTCGCACTTTATATTGATGACAAATCTCCTAAAATAGCGCTTTACTTTAAACTTTGCTTTTTTAATTTGGGGAACGTCTGCCCTTCTTGTATTTTCCTCCTTTTTTCTGCAAGTCGAACCGTGTCCAAATATAAACTTCCAGTTGTCGCTGGGGGCGATTCATTGCATTTCAGAGTTGTTCCTTCTGCAAGTCCTCCTGAACTAAATAATTGGAAAACCAAACTTGCAATCCTCCCAATGTTGTGACACTTAGAAAACTCTTCAAAATCCTTTGCGAAACTCTGTCATGTGGATATTCTCTACCCCAATCTTCCCAAAATACCGAGCCTTTTAGTTGCAAAACTTGGTCAAAGTCATATCATTTATTATCGGTGTAAGACAAGTGTAAGGCAACATAGTCCCTCCCTTAAACACTTAATGGATTCCAGGTCTGGGGGAAGCGTTTTTGAAGCCCCTGCAGCTCCAGCAGATTTACAGTGCGCAGAAGAATAACAAGCCTCGGTGAATGCTTGGCTGAGTTGGCAGGAGCAAGAGACAGGGGCATCATCTAAGAGGAAGAGAGCCCCGGGGTATTGAAGAGAACGAGGCGAGCGAATACGTTTCCACTGCAAAACCAATTAGCAAATGACTCCCCGCACCCTGCTCTCGGAAACTAAAAAGAGAGAAGAGAAAGATAGAAAGGGAATGAGAAATGGTAACACAGCAACACTGCGTGTGTGTGTGTGTGTGTAGGTGGGCGGTGATAGACAGCATTTTAGTGTACTGTTCATGCTGTCTGGTATGCATGTGTTTGCTTCCTTTCCTAAGCCTCTACCGAGAAGACAGTGATACACATCCCTGACATTTAATAGCAACCTGCTCCTGTCTGGTAAAACAAAAACAAAACGTGCTATCGCTGTGACAGTTGCACACCTTATTGGCCGGTACTTCACACTTTGACAATGCTGCATTTAGTGTCACCAGCGGGATAATCAATGAGTAAAAGCATGGCATTCAGAGAGCACATATTTCAGCCAATGGGGGCTTCACGTTCTCTTCAGATTATCCCGTTTCCCCAGTTTGGGAGCCAGCTTCCGACCTCGCAGATTTGTTGTTTGAAGTCATATGTTAAAAAAACACACTTGCTCAGAATGTAAAAAACATGTTTATAATGTAGGTGCTTCCGACTTCAGGACTTTTTCCCAGTTAGTCGCTTATTTTTCAGATATTCGATTCGTCAAGAATGCAGCACAAAAGACCTGTCTTGCATTTTCAGATCCGCTTCAACATTGAATGGGTTTTGTCATTGCAGATGCTACCCTTTCACGAGATTTTGTGAAACTCAGGAGAGCAGTATTTCTGCAATTTCGCTGACAGTCAAACAGACAAGCCGAGCCAAAAACACAACATCCTTGGGAGGGTAATAAAAAGGTTTGTTTGCTGTTCATCGGCTGCCAGAGTCACAAGTAAAAATATGAGAAGACAGTGGGTTTCAAAATACATTTATATTCATGAATGTTGATCAAAATGTCATGGATTTGTATTCAATACTCACTGAGATATTTCACCATCAAATATTTACCATATCTACCATGAATATCTGTACCAACTTTCAAGACAATCAATCACAAGAGACATTTCATTTAAAGCCTAAAATGTCGACATCCTGATCATGCTGGACTGATCACGTCTTAAGGATTCATCCTCGGGGGGCCATGAATGTATGTACAAACGTGTATGCCAATCTATCCAACAATTATTGGATATTTGTTAGGGCCGGGACTTTAACGCGTTAATTAAGATTAATGAATTACACAAAAATTAACGCATTTTAATCGCACTTATTTTTGCACAGCGGAACGTTTCTCACTGGATGAGTTTCAGGCGTACCGATTATACTGGAGCACCAACTAACGTTCATGACTTCAGCATGGGACTTCAAACAACAACAAACCACGGTGATCAATAGTCAAACATGAACGAACAAGCTGATGAGAGCGCTTTGGTCGGCCCCGTGGATGGGACATTTTGTTTTAAAAAAACGGACGGATGGAAGAGTCGATAAGAGCACGGTTGTGTGCAAATTATGCAAAAAATAATTTGCATATCACCGCAGCACATCAAGCCTAAAGTATCACCTAAATGCAAAGCATGTAGCAGCTAGCATGCATGTAGCAGTTAGCCCGACTCCGAGTGCAAGGAACCACACCCTGACCCAACCCACACTCAACAAGATGACTGGTTTCAGGGCCAGGATAAGTCAGTCCACGTCTGAGAGAATAACCAGCTCCCTGGCTCACTGGACTGCACTCGACTGTCGACCACTTGGAGTAAAATCCATGTGAAAATGGCTTCTCACTGTTCTCAGGTCAAATATGTATATTTGATTAAAAATGCGATTAATTTCGATTAATTAATTACAAAGCCTCTAATTAATTAGATACATTTTTTTAATCGAGTCCCGGCTTATTATTTTTATATCCAGACCTAAGTGCTGGACTGACCAACCAACTAACACCACACCCATGTTGCTAATGTAGCTAAAAACGGTTTAATTTCACAAAATCATCAAGAAAAAGACCAACCAGGCAGACAGTGTACCTTTCCTATTCGTTACCCTCATGATTCCACTGCATCGGTGAGCCGCGCACCTCTTGGAGTCTGTCAAGTCAAATTGTCTCCAGGGTAGGGAACATGGCTGTGGCGGTTTGCCTTCAAAATCAGATGATTGACGGGCACGACGTGGATATGGACAGGAAGGAGCTGTGAGTCTGTACCTCGTTGAATACCAGACGGTGTATCCTGAGAGGTGGTTTAGAGATGAGATTCAGGCGCTGAGATTCCACACACATGAATGCAGCATATGGTGCTGGACTCGGCTGTCTCTGAGCCTTTCGATAATTCACGCAACAGGTACTATCGTCCAAGCCATCTGATTGGTGAGAAATGTATTCCAGCCCTGCAGATAATTCCCAGAGCAGAGCTGTCCATGCTTTATTGATTGCTACACCAACTGTTGCAGCAACAAGGGACCTAGTTAGCAAGCATTCTCGCGCTCTGCTATTTCTGTACTTTGAAGCAAACACTTTTCATGCAGTAAGTGATATACAAAGCAGAAACGTAGTTAGGAAATTAATCATAAAAAGCTTGTAATAGGTGAGGTGGGTATTGCGCAGTGACTTTCATGCAATGTGAACTTGCAATCTGTGTGAAATTAATGTCTGATTTACGAAGGCAGCAGCGACTAGCACTGCCTACTAATCGTATTTTGTGAGTGAAGGAGAGGCTAATGCACACCTTGGTAGAGATTTCTCAAGTGTGGAGCCATGCACACGCTCAGAAAGAAAAGGAAAGTCAGTGATGCTGAAATATAGTAGGTAAGTAGAGAGGTAGTGAAACATTTGACATGGCTGCAGTTGAACTCTGCCTGAGGAAGAAACAACTACATCTGAAGGAAAAACGACTTCACAAATATACACAAAATAAAAATAGAAAAGCTTATAGTAAGAAAACAAGCAACAACAACAAGTTACAGACTGCTGCATGAGAAGAGAGATGTGTCACTCAAAGGAAAATATGTCCCTATACGGTATGGCTGTATGTATATGTATATATGTATATGGCTGATGCTACACCTCCAAGATGCACTTCTTCCAGCTCTGAGCATTTTCCACACAGAACTGATACTGGCAATTTGCATGCATATGTGTGAGCCTGAAGCAGAATCAGCCTCATTTAAGGATACCCTTCTATTACTTTAAATGCATAAGGCAAAAGAAAGAAACGACCAGTATCCAATACATTTGAGTTAGAACAAGTATTGTCACTTTATTGCATTATCTATTGATCCTAGTCCCATTTTGTAGTGTTACTGGAACACATGTTAGCCTTTCCTGAGAGGAAATACAGTGATACTGTTCACTGGACCACGAGAACATGTGTGTGAAGTCAACCCTGGGACACTTCACCCACAAAGTACGAGTCACGTTGGCCCAACCCTTGAAATATACTGCTATCCATTTTGTCTGTTGTGCAAAGTTGTGTAAAGGGAATTGTGAATCTTTTCCAGACGTGAAAACAAGAGTTACACAAATATGTTCTGTGTTACACAAGCAAGGCAGGTGACATCATGCGCTCCATGTTATCAGGGGCTATACAACAGCTGTAGTGTATTAACACTACACTATCAACCCCATTAAAGTAAACGAGGTTCACTGGATGAAACTCCAACTTGCTGTTCTTGCCAAGCACCACTTGATAATGTTTTTGAGAATAAAGTACTTGGATCCACGAATGAAAGTCTATTAGGTCGGGGCTGTTAGTTTTACTAATTGACCAATGTTCCAGGCCGGGAGTTGATAAGGGTAGGAAGTGTAGGAAGGGCTGCTGGTTAGACTCTGAGCATCGTACAGCAGAAGTGTTGTTAAATGATTGGAAACATGGCAGGGCCCACACCACCTGCAGGCATTACAGGTCCAACGTGCTGAGTGCAGCGCTGTGGAGGCGCAGTGCGGAAGGAACCGTATAGCTACTCGTATCAGTATTCAAAAAAGTATTCTTGTATATTTAAATTAAAATAACGGTAACACTTTACAATAAGGTACACATAATGTGCTTAGTTACTGCTTAGTTACTGAGGAACTACTAGATAGTTACTGGTTAGTTAATGAGTAGTTCCTCAGTGACTGCGATTGCGGAACTGATGGTTAGTTACTGGTAAACAGACTGGGGGGTACTGTATTAATGAATCATTCGTTAATGGTTACTTAATGACGAGTTCCTGGGAGACTTTTATTGAAGCAATGGTCCGCTGCATGGTCCATCTTCGGCTGGCTTGGGTCCCACCCTGGATCAACTGGTGGAGGTGGATCCGATTTACCTTACCATTACTTAGGCCGTTTGGGTACGGTAAACTCAAGGAACGCAAACAAAAACAGTAGTTACCCATTACCTAATGATTACCTTACCGTTACTAAAACAGTAGTTACCCTTTAAGTAATGCTTACCTTACCATTCGTTAAGCATTGTGTGTCCCCTCAAGTACAAATAGTCAAAGTTAAACACAGGTCAATACTGCTACGTAAAGAGGACATGTGCTGATTTTCATGTTCATATTTATTGATGATGCACCAGCCAACCAGGCACTTAATGTCCACATCACTTCATGATATGACATCTGTGGGAGATTGCTAAAATGTGTGTGTGATTGGTCTTTTTCTTGACCTTTCACTAGCAAGTTCAAATCAGTTAAACCTACAGGATATTTGTCCAAATTCTTTAAGACATCTCAGAAATAAATCATGTTTTTAGTCAATTTATTGAACATGTCAGAAACAAAAATATATATAACAATAATATATATATATTCTCTTTTTTTCACTCAGATTAATAATTATAACAAAGTACCAAAAAGACAAATAATAACAAAAAATAAATAAAAATAATAATAATAATAATTTTCAGATAGTCTCTGTTCATGTTCAACAGGGGCATGGGAAAGGAGAGACGTGAGATCACAGAGACTTTGAGCTTTGACCATTTGCCCACCGTAATCTAACCTATATTTCACAAGAAGGGAACACGTGGACAGACACGCTCAAATGGTAAAGCTTCTGGCCACATTCTGTTTTTCTTAGAGACAGCGAAAGGCAAACACAGCCACCAATTAGGACTGATGTTCAGACTGGTGTATCGACATTAAGTCCGAAGCATAGTACAATCTGTCCTCCATCAGAAGCTATTGTCAAGGTGCTTTGGAGTCGGGCACTTACCGGTCTACCTGCTCGGTCACCGTCGATACACGCCTGTGGTTGTTCCCTGCAGCTCTCAATGGACAGTCTGCTCAAGTGAATGAGAGGAAAGCAGGGCGCTTAAGTCAAACAGCCTTTTTTGCAGCACAATTGCAAAAACAATTTACATTTGAACTCATTTGACTCAGCTTTTTTTTTATAGATAATAAAAATAACAGCATCACGGCACAGCGGGTATTCAAAGTAGGTTAGGTTTGCATGACAATGAATACGGAACGAAGCCATATCATTTCCCTTTGTCTGATTTAAGCTTTGATAACATCATCTCACTGTGACCTATATTCCGAGTTTATCCCAGCTGTGCTACATCATCCTTCCCTCTCTTTATCTTCCCGTTCCCGTGTTATTTTTCACATTTCTAATTCACCAGTTTTGGGTATGTGTGTGGAAAATGCAGCGAGCGAGAGACAAATGAGAGGGAGGGGAGAGACACTGGAGCAGAGAAGGGGTAAAGAGATAAGAGCGAGAGATTGTGAGCCAAGGAAGGAGACTTACGAGTTATTTTTAGTCTCCAGCTGTGTGAGTCATTCTGACACAGTGTTGAGAAGACCCACTGGCAGACGTTAGTGGAGAGGGGATTGCAACACGTCGCCCGTGAGGCTTTGAAGATCGTCCCTCCTATAGACATGTATTAAATATGTGCAGCAGTCTAGCTCGTAATGGAGAAATAGCGCCGGATTAGCATAAAGCTCCATGGAAAATGATTCTTAATTGAGCGAGCCTTGATCTGATGTTCGGTGTTCGGAAGTGTGTCGAGCGGGACACGGTCTGAAGCATTTCCATCCCTCCTGTTAATTCATTATGCCAAAACAAGTATCTAATACAAATGAGAGCCGTAAAGAAAATAAATATGTTGGTTTTAATCTACTTTAAAATGTAAACACTGCTGTTGTTTTGTGGGCCACCCTTTGGTTCTGAGCTGTAATATATATCCTCAGGTTAGGTATAATGAGGACAGCCAGTTAAAAATGTTAAAAGTTGAACTGTGTAATACTCTCTGCACATGGGTAAAGGTCTCTTGGCAGAAGAGCAAAGTTTTACAGCTTGGGAGAAACACAAGATGCTTTCGGTTGAGGCTGAAACACAAAGTAAAGTGCTATTTTTTGTACAAGTGGGGGGTGGACCAAACATCATTTAGGGGGGTCGTCGCCTCCTCTAGGGGGGTCCGGGAAGATATTCTTTTAAATATTGAAGTTAAAAGCATCAATCTGGTGCACTTTGAGAGCAACATTAACCCTACCTTAATAATACCTTAAAGGGGACATATAATGCTATATTTGAACAATATATTGTAGGGCCATACCTATATAAAGTATATAAATAGTTTTTCTTTCAAAATACCAAACAGATCCTGAATTTTAGCCATGCCTCATTTCGCTCTATTTGCTCTTTCCAGTGCTGTTTTTGCAGGGGGCTGATTCTGTGAGCTGCACCACGCCCCCCTGCAGGAGAGGGGCGCGTGCTCTGAGATCAGCTGCTGGGCTGCAGCGGGGAGAAGAGGGGGAGAAAAAGAGATCTCCGTCCTCCGTGTTTTATTCTTATATTAATATATAGAGTCGTTATTCATTTGTTTTAAAGCTCAATAAATAACAAAGAAGACCTTTGACCGGCACTTTTCTAATTTTGTCCAGAAGATATAAACTTTAACGGACATGTTGACCGGCGAAATACAAATCTAACTGAAACTCTGCCGCACGGTCCCCTCGTTACTTGGAAGAGCCGGAGAGGAGGGTGTTTGTCATCTGCTGGTGGACCACCGGAGAGAATTACAGCGAGGGAGGGATTGCATTGAATTACAGCAGCGGGAGCAAACTCTTGCCTCGGGGAGGGAGAAAAAGAGCCAGAGCAGAGTATAAACAGAAGGGCAACCATGCGCGGGAAGTCTTCTTCGCTGCTTTTGTGGCAGACTACAGCGCCACTTACAGGCCTGGCATATGTACTACAGCGTCTCCAGCGCAATGGCCGGCCGTGGCCCAAGCCCACATTCCCCTGATAGGTGGAGAATTGACCAATAAGCGGAGCACCACTTCTGTGACGTAGAAAATAATTCAAGATCAGTCTGTATCAGATCCGTTGCAGCCCCGTTTTTAGAGATTTGGGTATGGAGGAAAAGAGAGAGGGTTGCGTTTTCTGACACTCGGTGAGTTCCCTGGAACACCGGGGACTAGGGGTGTAACGGTTCACAGAAGTCACGGTTCGGTTCGTACCTCGGTTTGGAGGTCACGGTTCGGTACGGTTCGGTATAACAAGAAAAAGCAAAAAAAAGTCCCAAATGCATAATTCCAGGTTTGTTGTTATTTACTTTTGAACAGTAGTGCAAGTTTCAGTTTAAAAATAAGGAACTCTGACATTTTGAATAATTAACTGTATTAAACAGTTAAAAACAAACCACAAACAGTACCACACACGCTCAGATGGCCATAGTATCTATAATGGCTGATGTCAAACAAAAAGGTTTCATCAAGCTGTAAAACTAAAAAGAATGTCTTGAAAATATCATAAATAATAAGAAAGTGTTTGAAGTCGTTGAAAAAATATGCCAAAAGCTTCCGTTATTTATTTTGGTCTCACGGCTCATGTCTATTGGCTTCTTAAAAACAGCGGGGATCAGCTGTTGAACTGCTGTTGTCTTTTGCCGGGCTCCGGTGATTGGCAAATCTGGGTGATGCCTTCTGATGTGATTTAGCATGTTTGGCGTGTGTTCCCATTAGCATACCGCACCGCTATCGAACAACGCCGACACACCGTCCTCTTCCGATCCACTGCGCATTGCTTATTGTTTTATAGATCTATTCTCATCCACCATCTTTGTTTGTGACGTAAAGAGTGTAAGAGTCACGTTTCTGAATCGGGCACTCTGAGTGGATGCAGTCACAGCCAATCGGATTCAGAGTGTTGCCTGTCAGTTCCGTTGCTATGGTTCCGTTGTTATGTGTACTGAAACGAGAGCCGGTATAATTCCACGCGCGAAAACAAAATAAAAATTGGAATACGTTATTTTAGTGTCTTAAAAGTAGACTGAGGTATGAAGGGTTAACGTTACATCTTAGAATAATTTGTAGTCATGTTCTGTAAACATACTAACATATAAGGGTATTGACTTAGTGTGGTTTATCTTTTTGTCGCTGCTTTTAATTTAAACTGAGCTGTTGTGTTCATCAGTAAAGTGGAACTTCTGTGTGAACTATTCATATCTTAAACGGCACTGTAACTTTTTATTCATGTGTTTTTTCTTTTAATGTTTCTTTTATTATCTTTTACTGTTTTTAAATGCCTTTGTCTGAATGTCTTTCATTTTTGTAAAGCACCTTGAATTGCCTTGTGTTGAAAGGTGCTATATAAATAAACTTGCCTTGCCTTGGTTACTCCATGTTTACTAGCTATAAGATTAACGTTACAGTACATCCCTCTTTTTCACTTCTTACTCAGTCAGCCAGAGTGCAGATATCACCATTAGATTCACAAACCTGAAACATCATTCATTTCTTCACTGCTGGTGATGACATTGTTGTCAGTTGCTGATACTGCTGCTGCTGCTGCTGCTGCAGCTTGTGGCGCCTGCTTCGATGAAAATAACTTTCTAATATCCATAACTTTATAGGCTATTAGCTTAAAACTCGTCAGGCACTAGGAAGGATCACTTCTTCTTCAGGGCAGGGAAGGCTACGCAGTACGCAGGCTAATGTCCCGCAGCGGCTGCCTCTCTGGTGGACTCCGGTACTGCACATTACTCCCGAGAGCTTTTCAAAACAAAATAGAATTTTCTTTTTCTTTTTTTTAAGTGAAACATCCGGGGCTTTTCAGAAAACATCCGGGGCTTGAGCCCAAGTAGCCACCCCCTAGCGCCGCCTCTGTTCCAGCTGAAGAGCATATACGCATCATGTGCTCAAATAAGCATTTAGTTCCAGACACTAACAATGCATCACATTGGTGCTAGCATGATCGACTGCAGGCTCTAATGTCTTTACCTCATCTTATGTAAGTATTCTCGATGACACGCTGGCTTGAGCCTTACTGTAAGTCAGGGGTGTCAAACTCAAGGCCCGGGGGCTAAATCCGGCCCATGACTTCATTTTATGTGGCCCACAAGAGCTTGGAAAGAATATAATATGTTTATTATACGGTTACATGCCGATTTACAGAAGCACGTTGCCCATAAACTACATGTGGGCTACATTTTTTTTCCAGAATTTTGCTTTTCTTTTTAAATAATTTTGTGACATTCTCACTGAAGAGACTTATTAAGTTATTACCCTATCCAATACTAATCCAATGCAGAGGTAATAATGTAATATAATACATTATTTTATATATATTAAATATTTATATATGTATGTTTATATACAGTAGTCTTATATATAAAACTGGCCCTTTGAGTGCAACCATGATGCTAATGTGGCCCGAGATGAAATTGAGTTTGAAACCCCTACACACAAATCAATGAGCGTAAATAGGTAGCATTTTGTTACTCTAAAACAGGGGTGCCCAACCAGTCGATCGCGAGATGTGTCTAAAAATAGAACAACAATATTCTGTTTTATCGTTAATGTCCTATAACATAATCGTCCTGTGCCAGAATAATGCACATGAACGCATCAAAGCTTTGTGATTGGCCGGCGTGACCCCATGTGTCGGGGCGTGGCTAGTGGGCAGTGCACTAATTCGCTAAGGTTGTGCGTCAACAACAGGAGTGACAGTCCGCACACAAACAATACCGCAATTATGGCAGAAGCAAAACATATATAATTTTAACTCCGAGTGGGAGGATGATTATTTTTGTATTTATTCCAATTCAAAGTCCATCTGTCTCATCTGCAATGCGAGCGTAGCATTTTCACCAGGCTCAACAACAAGAGCAAGGCTGCTCCCAGAGCATCTTATCGTGTCAGTCACGTTCTTGCGAAACACAAGACGTCTTTCAAAGACGGCGAAGTTGTGAAAGAAGCATTCCTGCAGGCTGCCGATGCGCTTTTGGGGGACAGTAAAAAACAGCATTTCAACAGGTTTTTGATATAACAAAAACTCAAGTTATATACCGTTATTTATTAATCAGTTGTAAGTTTTAGTTTGTTTGAACTTATGCATTATAATTATTGTACAAAATGGTATAATAGTTGGCAGACTGGCAACTTTAAAAGTAGCTCTCGGTTCAAAAAAGGTTGGGCACCCCTGCTCTAAAACATTATTCCTAATGCAGATGATTGCAAATGCTGCTACTCACCTCCTTCACAAAGATTCCTATTATTTCCATTTAGGGAAAGGAAAGCAACGACAGCTGGTAAAAGCCTTGGAAAGAAGCCAAATTGGAGTGAAACAGGTGAGATAATGAGAGCCGAGGTTGAGTGTCGAATGGAGGAGAATGACTCACTCCGTTGCAGGTAAGCAGCCAGTAATGGGAATCATGTAAAAACGAGCAGAGAAGCCATTTGAATATCTGGCATTAATATACCATGCGTGATATCTGTCACTTTAATATGTGGGCTTGATCAGTGGCATGAGTCACCCTGTACAGTGCATACAGTGGGTTCCATTTTGTTTCCTCCTCATTATGGAAAAGACAGGCAGACAGATTTGCTTAACCTTTCATTTTGTTATCTTTGGAAATTAAAGCTTAAAAGCTTTCCCGTTTTATATGCCATCTAATTTGATGTAGAACGCCTTGGGAGAGCAGTTTCACACACGTGTATTTAATTATTCTTTCTAAAAGGTGACATGAGGTTTTAATTGTCAAATCACTTCATTGACAAGGCGCTCAGACCAACCTGATCTCACCAGAATGCGTGACTCCACCACGACTCCTTAACACCACAATGCGTGGTGGACTCACGAACTTTGTTACATTTGCGTGTCGGCACCACGCAAACAAGCCCAATGTAAAGTGAATGAGGCTCCTTTGTCGTGGTGCACACACGCATTTCTACAACGTCCTTCAGGGAGCTCTTATTCTATAAAACGTTTTTAAAATATACTTTATAGCTTTTAGTAACTCGCGGGAGGCTTTTTTTATTTTATTTGTATTCATAATAATTTTTATTTTTCATCAGAATGTATTATGTTGCATTAGTTACGATTTTTTGTTCTAAAAAAACAGTGCATTGTGTGTAATGCAACTGTGATTTTTATTAAATTAGTTAGTTTTTAAGGAAGGCCAAAGCTTCAGCCGTGTCCAATAGATTGTTCCCTTTAGTTAACGTTTTTTAAAAGAACATTATATTCCAATTTGATCATGTCCCCTTTATTGTATTACGGAGAGCAATGTGAGCGTCCATTCCCATTGGATAACGGAGAATTTTACCCCGGAAGTAAGTATTATCCTTACTGTCGATTGATGTCACAGTGATATCTGCACGA
The DNA here is from genome assembly GCF_902827115.2 of Pseudochaenichthys georgianus. Classification (NCBI taxonomy): domain Eukaryota; kingdom Metazoa; phylum Chordata; class Actinopteri; order Perciformes; family Channichthyidae; genus Pseudochaenichthys; species Pseudochaenichthys georgianus. Next base: position 9,495,095 of record NC_047504.1, on the reverse strand, counting down.
CTCATCAACTAAAAAACACCAGATTATCCTTGTTGATTACACAACATTGATTGGTTTAAGTTGTGTACAATACTTTTGTAATTTTCCCCTTCGATTCGGAGAAACAAAGATTTGTTCAGTTTAGGATGGCCGAAGACACTACACTACCCAGAATCTTCAGCTATTGTTCCGCGTTGCCTCAAGCTCTGTGATTGGTTGACCTCCAACTGCATTCCATATGAAAAAAACGTTTCGTAAAAGATAAATCATACTTTATTCAGCAGTGCTTGCTTTACTCTTTGAAAGTCATCACATGAATGCATTGTAAATAGTACACATCTGTCGTAGTTCTTTCTTTATCTACAGAGATCTGGCCTCAAAATAGACCGTAAACTATTCTTTTACCGTTCTGTTTTAATTTCACAATAAAGTTAGTAGTAATAATTTGTTTGATATTATTGTTTTTTATTAACTACTCATGTTAAGACCATCTTTTCTGTGTTGCTGTGGGGTTTTTACATCGCTTTTGTGTTACAAATATCAAAACAATAACTAAATATATCCGTCGTAAACTAAACCAGAAACAGCAGTATATTTTATTTTGTTAACACTGTAAACTTGACAGCTTTTTAACCCAAACCACCTACTGGTTAAAGCACGTTATTACACGTTTAGAGTAATATTGAAATCTTGAAAAGGGATGTCCAAAATAGCAATTATATACAGTTTTTAATTAACTAATTAATTTGTAGAGAATAACGAGTAATGTATATACTTTATAGGGATCTGCAGATAAATATTTAGTCTTCTCAAGCACCAACAATCATTACATTACATTACATTGCATTTAGCTGACGCTTTTATCCAAAGCGACTTACAATAAGTGTGTTCGACCAACAAAATACAACCTTGAAGAAAACAGAATAAAAAGTACATCAGGCTTCATAGAGCAAAAACATTTCAAGTGCTACTCAACTGGCTTTAGATAAGCCAGTCCTCCAATCAAATATCTCTCCTGATTGTTGGCACTTGACAATCACCTTCCCTGTATTTTACTCAGGTGTAACTAAAGTCTGCTTTAAGGGTTGTTTATATTTCACATCATTAATCAGAATCTGTAAAGTAACTAAAATAAATGTAGTGGAGTAAAAATACCAGGTTAACCTTAAAGAAAGCCCTCATACTGACGCTGTGTACAAGAAGGGGATGAACAGACTCTATTTTCTGAGGAAGCTGAGATCCTTCCACGTGTGCAGCAAGATGCTGGAGATCTTCTAGTCTGTTGTGGCCAGTGCACTCTTCTTTGCTTGTCTGCTGGGGGGCAGCATCAGAGCCGGTGACACCAGCAGGATCAATAAAGTGATCAGGAAAGCTGGGTCTGTCATCGGCATCAAGCTGGACCCCTTTGAAGCTGTGTTGGAGAGGAGGACACTGAACAGGCTTTTGTCCATGATGGATAACCCCACCCATCCTCTCCACCTGCAGCTGGACAGACAGATAACCCCACCCATCCTCTCCACCTGCAGCTGGACATCCCACAGGCCATACAACTATTAAACACCTGAACTTTGAAATAACATCCATAGCATTAATCTGGCTGCTAGAAATGATTTGTTTAATATATCATATTCCAATCCCTTGTATAGACTCTTATTGCACTATTTCACTTTTTACTATTTTACTAATTTTCTTTTTGTATTGACTTGCTGTTTTATTGTGTTGCAACCGTTGGAGGAGCCTGTGACCTAAGACACACACACACACACACACACACACACACACACACACACACACACACACACACACACACACACACACACACACACACACACACACACACACACACACACACACACACACACACACACACACACACACACACACACACACACACACACACACACACACACACACACACACACACACACACACACACACACACACACACGTTCGATTCCTGTTTTGAATAGTGTGGCGTGATGGGTTTCATTCCATTTCAAAATGCTGTTTGTCGCTCAGCGTACACTTCGCGCTCTGCCACTCCAACATCCAATCACAGAGGTTGAGGACAAATCACGGGGTTTGTCAAGCAAAGCACATGGTGGAGTCCCAAACGATAGCTGAGGATTCTGGGTAGTGTAGTGTCTTCGGCCATCCTAAACTGAACACATATTTGTTTCTCCGAATCGAAGGGGAAAAATACAAAAGCATTGCACACAATTTAAACCAATCAATGTTGTGTAATTAACAAGGATAATCTGGTGTTTTTGAGTCGATGAGTAGTGCAGATAGCACTGTAAAATTAATCGACAGTAAGGGGAATACTTACTTCCGGGTGTAAAATCCTCCGTTATCCAATGGGAATGGATGCTCACATTGCTCTCCGTAATACAATAAAGGGGACATGATCAAATAGGAATATAATGTTCTTTTAAAAACCGTTAACTAAAGGGAACAATCTATTTGACACAGCTGAAGCTCTGGCCTTCCTTAAAAACTAACTAATTTAATACAAATCCCAGTTGTATTACACACAATGCACTGTTTTTTGAGAACAAAAAATCGTAAATAATGCACCATAATACATTCTGACGAAAAATAAAAATTATTATGAATACAAATAAAATAAAAGAAGCCTCCCGCAAGTTACTACAAGCTATAAAGTATATTTATTATATATAATTAAAAACGTTTTATAGAATAAAAGCTCCCTGAAGGACGTTGTAGAAATGCGTGTGTGCACCACGACAAAGGAGCCTCATTCACTTTACATTGGGCTTGTTTGCGTGGTGCCGACACGCAAATGTAACAAAGTTCGTGAGTCCACCACGCATTGTGGTGTTAAGGAGTCGTGGTGGAGTCACGCATTCTGGTGAGATCAGGTTGGCTCAGACTGTTGGATTGCCACGTACAGTTAAATGTTCCCGCATGTTGCATTCTCATGTTTGCAAGATGTCTTCCTGCAGTGAAGACACTATTCTGTCCTCTATTCCCCAGCTTGATATGCAGGAATCATCTTTTGCCCCTGCAGAGGTTTTGGCACAGCATAAGAGGCTATACACGGAGGGGATGATTAAGGTGCTGTTTCAAAGCTCAGCCTATTTGAACTTCGCCGTTCCTTTTCTGAATCATCCTCTCATGAGCACAGCTAACGTTCCTTATCTCCCTTACACCTGCCCCCATTTCTGCGTGCTCCCTCCTCCACCAACACCACCTTCATTTTTCTTTACAGCTCCAGATTATATTTCAAGGTAAGATGAGGTAATTGTGTTTCTAACCCCATTGAAGTTAAACTGCACAAGGGAAAGAGGCAATCTCTTTGAAAAAGGTGATTTGTGCCAGGGCGGATGATCAAGTGTGTGGAGTGGGAGGTTGGTTCAGGGAGCGGGGATGCACTCAAAACTGATGCAAAAGCCTCGTGTTGAGGTAAACCCATAAATAAAAGGGTGCATGTTTGATCTTTGGAAGACTCAACGGGGAAAGAATTCATTAGGTGATGCAACTAACATGCCATACTACTGTATTCTGGGTGAAACTTTACAATGAACTAAAACATCTCATCAGAAAGCTGTTGAAGGAGTACAGTAGAAATCACTATTCTCGACAGTTATATTCACATTTCAGGAAATTGACTGTCATCAAATTAGACATTGTAAAAAAAAGGGGACTCCACTGAAAATGAGACATTATAAAAGCCACTCCAGCCAGATGCAGCTAAAAATACCACTGAGGAACTATTTTAGTGTCTCCATAGCAGTGCTTCCAAACCTTTTCTGTCTGATATACTCCGACAGCGCTGTCACATGAGCTCAAGCAGCCTACCTCTTCATCTGCACCATTCAAATATGAACAGACTATAAACTGGATGTTTTTCAACACTACTATTTATATTGATCATTTGACAATATGTTTTTTCTAGCTTCAAAATCTCATGAGAATAATGGAAACGTTCTCCAGCCTAAATGAGGGATAACTATTTCAAGAGGCCATGTTATGCTGTGTTATTTATAAATCAGGGTTGCCAACTTTGGGTACTTGGCTGGAGTGAGATTTTGATATCATGGGTTTAATTACACATATGCGCACTAAAAGACTGCTATCATGTCAGCAGCGGGACCTTAGCATATATATATAGGATATATATACAATATATACAAATACACAATATTGGACACAGACTATAAAGGGCACAACGTTTCATTCACTAATGAAAGTCAAACACATGTTTGTTTCCACTGTTTTATTGTGTGCCTTTAAGCAATTAATTGACTTATCGTACGATAAATAAAAATGAACTTGATAAATTGCCATTTAAATGAGGATGTGACTAGCAGTTTGAAAGGATGTACTTGAATTATTATTATATATTATCATTATGTAAGTGGTCTAAAATAGTCATACAACGGTGTCGACAATATTTTCGCAATCATTTCCGGGAAAATGTATCCATCAAGATTAATTATCGTGAGAGGCCTATACATGAAACACACACACACACACACACACACACACACACACACACACACACACACACACACACACACACACACACACACACACACACACCACACACACACACACACACACACACACACACACACACACACACACACACACACACACACACACACACACACACACACACACACACACACACACACACACACACACACACACACACACACACACACACACAAATATATTAATTAACACACTCTCACTCTCAGGGACGTGCAAAGGTACGGGCTAATGTTGCCCGGGCAACGGCCCGTTTGGCCCCTTTGGCTGACCTGCCCCTCTGGAGAGAGCGAGAGTTTGTTTTTCTTTTTTCTGTTGTGGCCGAATCAACATGATAAGCCCACAATTAGTATGGTAGCGTCTCGCTGCGGGAAGCACACTTTGTCAGCGCTGTCATCTGCCGGTGCGTTAAGACCACCTGACCTCAGTGTCGGATTTTGGAAACTTGATTTTGAGTTGTCTCATGGCAGTTAGGGTATAAGGGACAACCCAGGGGACTTTACTTCCTCTTGATACCGGCGGTTATTTACAAAAAACACCTAAATATACATGTTATTGTGCTTCTGTCTTTCTGTGTCTTTTCATCTGTAAACTCCCTCAACGGGGCCGTTCGCTCTCTTTTCTTGATCGCCCTCTTCATTGTAGGATTTCTGCCATGTCTCGACCACTTTAGTTTGACCATCTCTGTTATTAAGTTATGGAATACTAAATAAATAATTAGATAGGCTACCTTACCGTTACTGCACTCGTAAAGAATGATAAGAATAAGAATAATGCGTATTGAACTGGTTTAATTCATTAGTGTTTATTTAAGGTAATTAGTTAGAGGCCCTATTTTATCAGTATGTCTGGACTGCACAGCAGTTACAAAGGTCAAACTACATTAAAACAGGATTGTCCCCATGTTGTCTTTAATAGTTACTAACATTAGATATTTTAATGAGATATGGACCGCAAAACTAAAAATGTCCCTGGTTTTCATCTTTAAAATCAAGTAGTCACCTCACTTATTTTGAGATGTGAATTACTGTTCAATTTAGTTGATGTAATAATCGTTTGGTTTCTTTTACATTAAAACAAGTTACAATTTTCAAAAGGGCTTATGTTTTTTTTCGGGGGAGGCCCTTTTTCCAGTTTAGAGCAATAGCTCCTCCAAATGTCTGTGCACGTCCCTGCTCACTCTCATATACTCTTTGACTCTATTTTGGCCAAGTAGAACAATAAGCAGCAGACCTTTACGTTGTTATCATTTCCACTGGATCTTAGGTCGGGTCGGGGATTGACCAACCGGCTCCCACTGCGCTGCTGTCTGTTAAGAGTGGTGGGGGCGGGGAGGGAGCGGATCGACAGCTTGAGCAGCTGTCAACTCAACATTGTAAATAACCAACCAAAAACGATCGCCGGTTCATCTTGTTTTTGGCATGAGAATAGTTTGGGCAGCGCGAGAGCGTGAGATTGAGAGTGAAAGCGTGTGTCACACGCCAGATGCGTGAGAGTTGACCCTGTTATAAATGTGCTTTTTTTACATTCTCCAAACCTATTTGGCTGTAACACATATGTCGATGGATGATAATAATCTTTACTTATTTTAAAGGTGGGGTAGGTAATTTTGGAGAAACCAGCTCGAGTGCGCTAGAATTAGAAAATACACAACCCGGAAAAAATCTGCCACTTCCTAACAGAGCCCCTCCTCCAACACACACATGAACGCGCACATGACGGTAAGTTTGTGCCCAGATGGAAGGCTGACAGGCAGGTAGGCCATCCAGTTACTTTAGCCGGGCCGGCTCAGATGATTGGTCGTGCTTTTTACAGAACCACGGCTTCCACAGATGACATTTTTAATGGATTTATTGTCAAAGCACTCAATATATTCATTGCTATCTGGATGTTAAGAGCATTCCATGGAATATAACAAAAAGTGTTTCTGAAGTGAACACCTTTAATTGGTTGAGCTTTCTTTCTGTCGGCTTACCCCTGAGAAACACAAGGAGGGAGTTTTGACAACATTTAATCAAAGTAGATCTAATGTGGCTTTTGTGACCCCGATCAACCGAAAAATAGCCTTTAATGTCAAAGGAAATGTTCTTGAATCGATCCGCTGCCTTGCGCTTTTCAATCACCTTCCCCCTAAGCCTCTTGGGGGAATGTATACTACGATCAATTGAAAGACCTTCACTGCACACAGGTGATCTTACGTGACCTCTAAAGACAATTAGCTGCACCAGTGTGTCAAAGAGGGAACGTGTACTTACAGAACTTATTTGGCTATTTTTCTATTGATTGTGTCAAGAAAAGACACAACAATACAGACTTCTTGAGGGAGGCACTGTAAAAGAAAAGGGAGAATAATACTAAAAGGTTATAAAAAAGGATGTTTTTCCCGTTTTACATCAGGTAGCAGAGCATTTTAGTTGTGAGTGCAAAAAATGTAGCATGACATTTTGTGTGTGTGTGTGTGGTCGCACTGTCGGCCAGATTACTCAGACTCCCCCACTTCATTTAGACCTGAAGATGAATAATTCACAAAGTCATTAACCTAAGCAATTTGCCCGTAGCCCTCTCCTCCAGCCCATGGTAAAAAGACTCTATTTGTGGAAGTCTAACCCAGAACATATCTGATTTAATTTCAGAGGTTTCACAGTTTCCTCTGGGACGGCGGCGGTCTGCCATGATGATGATGATGATGATGATGACGATGACAACAAAGATTTGTTATATAATTCACTGACGGGATTGTCCTTTTGGGATGTTACAAACACAAAGTGCTCGCGGCCCTAAGTCATAACATCTGTGGGTTTAATAAAACCAAATGAAGCCAACACACATTAATCTTGTCTTTGAAGTTTCCTTTGAGTGCTGCTAAGGAGTGTTTGAATTGTCTAAAAATATATGAAGCCTCAACTTAAAAGTGTTTTCAGCTTTCAAAGTAAACCTTAATACTCATATAGTTGACGTAACATATTGGACGACTTCAATTGCATGGCATCAATTATACATGAGTTTTAAGGCATATGCCATTAAGCAAATGATACTTCTGCTCTCAAAGTTCTTTTTTCAAAATGAGGTCAAAAAGCTCATGAACAAATATCATGCACTCTACACATTAATGAATCTGGAGGACCACGAGCGAATCATATGAATGTTTCACGATAATCTCGGTGCTGCCCTGCCCTCTGCGTAAAAAATGCATGCATGAAATATTGATGAATGTTCCTCAGCTACTGACAGAAAAGACACGCAATAAATCAGGAAGTGTCGGAAACAGATAGGAATCGATACGTCAAGTCTGAAATTATACTTTCCCCAGCTCTGACATATACTTAATGTGCAGATTCAAGATAATATCCGAGGATGCTTGTGAGCTCGAGTGGACTAATGAATATATATGAGATGGGGGGTCGCGCTTAACTGCATGGGCTCATGAAGCAAAGTGCGTACACATTCATATGTTGCTGAGTTTATGGGATGTTCTAATAAAACAGGGATTTTACAATTTTTATGCACTTCAACATACGATTAGTAATAACCGTAAAACCTAATTCACATTGTACATTTTGAATGATGCTACTGAGTTTCGTTTACTTTTCACTCGTGTCCATTAAATGTCACATGGCTTCAATTGGACAAGGATATGCTAACATAGGTGCTGCTGTACTGCAGTCTGCTTATAATTCTATTGATCACATGTATCAGGACTGACACACACACACACACACACACACACACACACACACACACACACACACACACACACACACACACACACACACACACACACACACACACACACACACACACACACACACACACACACACACACACACACACACACACACACACACACACACACACACACACACACACACACACACACACACACACACACACACACACACACACACACACACACACACACACACACACACACACACACGTTTGAACCCTGGTTTATTCTCTGACACACAGAGCGGATTAGAGAGCTGGAGCCCGGTGTCTGATGTGAACTTTACCTGCAGTTGTGTGCAGTCTGCAGAGAGCTCAGAGGGCCAGGGGCTTTGGGAGGTGGAACAGAGACAATTATGCAAAATGTATTTAAACTGCCATATCAAAAGCTAATCGAGGCTAATCTTGAAACATTTGGGCCCTGACATAAAGCACTTAGTGAGACCACCGGGGAGGTCCGAATTACTCACTCACTAACTTTCTCGCTCCAGCTACAGCTAAAGCTGCTCCGGGGATTTGAACCGCTGACCTGGTGGTCACAACTCTGCTTCTCCAATTTTTGGGAAAGCAAGTGCAAGTGAGTACAAGCTGAACGTTTCAGAAATTGCAATTATTTTTTTATTGCAGGGTAACTGAAAATGTGGAGGGCATTTATCAAGGTCTAGACAGATCCAGATGTAACCGTACTGCAGACAATGCACCTTAATTAAAATAGAGAACACATTGTCTACACCTGCGTCTCGCTTCCTTATGTTTGCCACGATGTGACCTTTACATCAAGCTTTATTCAAATGTCTGTTATGAAATTGTCAGTGAATATTAACGGCACTAATAGCAGATTATGAAGGTCTGGAGCATTTATTCTTCGTTCATCACTTTTCAAACTATCCTTATACGACATGTGTTGAAACCTTTAAAGATGTACCGATCTAGTAGAGAATGACTTGCAGGTTCAAGGCTCAAAACAACTGTTTGCAAGAACAAAGAAGACAAATGTGAGGAGTAAGAGTATAAAACAGACTATTTACATGTACATATATTAGTATCATATAGTTTGGATCCATATTGTATTTCGTGCTCCTTATTGAAAGTCTATGTACGCCTCACTGAGAATATTAATAATTCAAAGACATCACAAACATGCATGAGACAATGTGTGAAAACCCCCTCAGCACATTAACTGGTTTTCTCAGCTTGCTTCTTCATGATACATAATAAATGCATTATTACAAAGAAATAATGCGCTGTATGAAGAAAGCACAGCCTGCATTTTAAACATTGCTTTGAACGCACATATAGTGTGTTCAAAATGCCTCTTTACATGTCGCATCTCAAGACTGCAAACAATGCCATGGAAACATTTGAATGCGTCAACACAAGTCATTATAAGAGATCTCAAGGCTAAAGAAAAACTCTCTGTCATGCCTCGGCTGTTATTACTGGCAATGGCAGCTGGTAAAGTCGATACATAGACTGATCTAAAGCTGTTTTTAGAAGTGAGATATAGTGCTGCATTATTATACTGTGGTAACTAGGAAAACATGTTTGCTGTTTGTTTGCCCACCTGTAGAGTATTCTTCAGATGTGAAAAAATGGGAGGATTACCACACTCGAGCCCATAAATCCAATTTATAATGTTGATTCAAAAACACATGACCTTTAGCTTCCTGAGAGCCTCTGTGTAAACAAATGATATTGCTCCGGCGACGTTGTAGCTTCGCCGGAAGCCGCGCATCGATGATGTCTAAATTCGAGCTGTCCCAGAAATGTCAGGTTCATTTTTTTTTTAAGTGATGGATTGCTGAAATGCTGGTATGGTCATAAAATCACCCTCCCTACCCTACCACATACTGTATCTATTGTATCTCCTTGTTTGTACCTACTACCTTCAAAATGCCATAGCTTTGGATTCAGATTTATACTTTTTTATTTCCTAGCAAACAATGACAAGTATTTTTGTGCTGACCAAAGTTGAAACACAATAGCAACAGAGAAGGTAAAATATAGTTTCAAGAAGGAAGAACCTCCCCTCTTAGATGGATTGATATTTTATTAGTTTGTTGTAAAGCTGCCAGTTACTTAAGGGGATTTGATTGCTCAGAGCTATTAAGCATTCTGAGGGGTTTCCTGTGAGAGGAGGAATCCCATTCATTTTGTAGAACATTTACATTATACATTATAATAAGACGTTGACCAATATGGATCAAAACTTTTGCTTTTGAAAACTTTGCTTAGATGAAGGGCTGAATGTCTTTTCCAGAAATGTTTTAGCATACATGAAAAGACTCTCGAATTATTTAGCTGATTCGATTTTTCATTGCATGTTAAAATCATGCTCATGCATATTTTAATGACGTGGGTGCAGAGAAACTTTCCCCCTCTAGCTGACGCTCGTGCCTTTTAGAGTTAAACACAGCATTCTACGCAGGGCCGCCCCTGGCCAACTTGGGGCCCCAAGCGACATTGTGAGATGAGGCCCCCCCCCCCAACCGACAGGAGTTAAACACATTTTGTTGGAAACAAAGTAGGCTACTTTGCAAATATAATTCCTGTTTATTATTAGTATGAACACAGTTACTTTTGTATACAGTGAGGTAAATGGTAAATGTGCATGTACGTCTGCATTTCCTGCCAAATAATAGCCTCAAAAAGATTAAAATATAATGAATGCAAATAAACTACTTCTACTAATAATAATCATAATCATAATCAATTCAATAATATAAATACTATATTATTTTATTATAATAATATAGTCAAGACAAAACATGCTTATGACATGCTCAAAAACTGATATTTCTTAAATCTGTATTCTAGTTCCCTCTGTCAGCAATGTATCAACAACTACACACACATGTCTATCAGTATTTCTCTGTGTTGTTGTTGACATGATGATGACTGTTATGAGTTAAGGGGAGAGGCTGAGCATCACCATGAAATGTGCAAATTGACGTAAAAATGAATAAAAGGGGAAAAATGCTCCATGTTCTTTAGGCTGTAAACTTTAACTGTTATGTAAGCCAACTAGACAGACAGTTTATCACTCTTCCTCCTGTACATTAGCAGATAAAAGGCATCACATACTTGAATGAATGTTAAATAAAGAATGCTGGAAATAACTGCATCTCCATTAGCCTATATGCTATGCAGAGACTGCCTTCTTCATGTCGTGAATTGCAGCTGATGTTTTAATATGACAATTGGCTATTTGACTTATACAACATTCGCAAGTTGTACATTTGACTCATACAATAACCCACCTTCGGGTGATGCTCTAGTTTCTTCATGTTTTGTTTTTTTCCCCTCTTGCTTGCGCCGGACTGAAACTGTCTTTTCACCGACATCTCTTCACCTGCACTAGTGGCCGTATCAAAGCCGTGATTGGTCAGATGTCGATTCATTGCAACGGTGTCGGGTTACAGACGTGCTCCCCTTCTCACCTCTCACTCTCGCGGAGGGTGCGCGGAGAACTGAGCGGAGAACTGCGCACAGCAGCTGAGGCCCTCTGGGCGGGGCCCCCTGCTTAAGGCGGGGCCCCATGCAGCCTGCGTGATTGGCCTGTAGGGCGGGGCGGCCCTGATTCTACGAAGTGAGGGGTTGGACACCCAGCTGAAGTAATCATAGGCAAAGCAATTTTTCCTTGTGTGGAGGTGGACTTTAATTATGTATTAAAAGTCATGATAGATCAAGATTGAGAATGGTGTGTAGGCCGGAAACAAGTTATTTTATTAAACAGCATGGGTCCCCATTAAGAAGGCAGCAATGTTCACCTGCCATGCTTAGAGTGGCTTAGTCATCACAGATGAAAGATTTGACGACATTTGCTGAAGAACACGGACATTTTGGGTGAAGTGAAAACATGTCAAATCCTTGTTGCGGCACGTGAAACTGCCAGTGAGTCATCAATAGGAAAACTAACAACCTCTTGCTTAAATGTATTACATAGATAAGAAATACATCATCTCTTAAAAAAAAAAATAGGAAATGATTGCTCTCAAGAAGATTTAAAACCTCTTTTTCTAATCAGCATTCACAGCAGGGAAGAACAAATAATCACGGATGTGGGTGGTGCCACTTAATTCCAAAGCCACATTATGTTACCGTAGCTGTTAACACACCTGCTGAAAAAACCTTTCAGTGTGCTCAAGTGAAACCGCAGAAATGGAGATGGCTATCCATGCCTTTATTTCATCCCGGCTTGATTATTGCTCTTTTTTCCTGCCTCAACAACACATCAATAAACCGGCTACAACAGGTCCAAAACGCTGCAGCCAGATGGCTCACTGGGTTCAAAAAAACATGCCACATCACTCCGATCCTTCCTGCCCTGCACTAGCTCCCTGTCCATCTCAGAACCCAATTCAAGGTATTGGTTTTTACATAGAGAGCTGTCCATAGCCAAGCCCCAGCCTACGTTAACGACCTTATCCACCCTCACAGCACAACCCGGGCCCTGAGGTCCTCGGAGCAAGGGAAAAACTAAGGGTACCTTTGAGGCGGTGGCTCCAAGGCTTGGAGTAAACCCCATAAATGAAGAGCCTCTGTCTCAGTAGAGATTTTTAAGTGGCAGCTAAAGACTCACCTTTTCCGACTTTTGGGGCGTCAGAGGAGGTGAGGAGTTTGTAGCTGTTTTTCATTGGTGTTTTATCCTATGTTTTACTTACTTTACATTTTACAGTTGTACTTTGAGTTGTGTATAACTGTATACTGTAAAGCACTTTGTAGATTCGTGTTGTGAAGGGTGCTATATAAATAAAGTTGTACTTACTTACCGCACTTTAACCACCATGAATATGCAGCAGGTGGGTGCTTGAGTGGAGAAAGTTCTCAGTTACAAAGACTGTGAAGAGTGGATGATTGGCCCACCGTCTTTCCCCACTCCCCCAGGCCACCTCTGCAACAAATGACTCCCATGGTAGATGTCCATTTTGATTGGAGAGTGTATTTGAGTGAAGTATTTGAGAGAAAATACAAGTCCTGAACTCACTGAAATAGTTATTTTATTGGAATCATAGACTGTTACTAGAAAAGTCTTCAATTCTTTCTTCAATTTGTAATTGGAGTGATAACGAGGAAGCCTTGTGTGAACATTTAGTCCCAAAGAAGATTAAGTCTGAGAGTAATCAATAAAGCGCTTTCTCTTGGCACATCATTTTTGGATGTTAGGAAACTATGTTTGTTCCAGCTTGATTTACTGGTTTGTCAAATTCCTTATGACACATATTATAAAATAAACATGAAATCTATATCTCTTTACTTCTACAACCTAACCCAGGAGTTTTGTGTTCTGTCTACTAACTCTCTATCATTTTTGTTTCGGATAGATGAGGCAGATTGGCACGTTAGCAACCCGTTTTGTTCATTAGCTACATTTTTCTAAACGTCAACTTGTTAGCTTACGGTAAGTGACCTACACGCTTTGTCTAAAGAAATCAGCTCATGTTCATTTAAAGCCAGTCCCTTAAGCCCACAGAATTTTTTTATCAACATCCTATTAACATGCTAAATGTGTCTGTTATCGGACTCTTATTAATATGCTAAATATATCCACATGCCATGACGGAGAGAGGCTCAGCTCTGCGGGCTATGTAGCTCATTATATCTGACTGCGACACGGTGCACTCTTGAATACCTCACTAATGTTTGCTCATCAGGCTGACCTGCAGAGCATGCTGCTGTTGGGAAGCTCTTATATCCACAGTGGGAGACACACTGGTACACAATGTTGTATCCATTGGTGCTTCTAAATCCCCTTTGAAAGGCCGCTGTGGTTGAATGTGTTGTTGCTAGATCTCTAGTGAACGCACATAGAGTCATGGCGTTTAGAAATACGTGTTTATAATTATAGTTTGCGATTTTTGAATCCAAACTTAACTGGCTAACGAGGATTTTATGAGTAATGGTGTAGCCAAACAATGGCACAATATTACATGGGGCATTCCATTAGACACCTTGGTCTTAAAACATATTTCTTAGCTTTGTTTCTTCCACCAGTTCCACCAACAGAAAGCTATTGAATGTGAGGCTGCTATGGTAGTTCGGTTCACTTTGTGTGAAACAGGTAGTGCAATTGGCTAGTGTTTGGTTATACTGGGAACCATATGTTTTTGTTCTTTGAAATTATACCTATTTAAGATAAAGACTGCCAGTGGAAAGTGGCTAAGAGCTGCATTTGAAAAGCCTCTTAACACCCACATAATTGACCTTTTTTTCTTTTACATCTTGTACATTTTGGAAAAACAGCAACAAAGATAACTGCTGCTTTTCCTGAACCTACAATTTAGCCGTCTCTGCACCCCACATAAGCCTTTTTCTAACACTGCAAAAGCACTCTGAGTAGTCAAGGGTTCACCTGCTGGCTTCGAAATGACCTTTCCATTGGCATATATACTATATATAGAGCTATATACTATTTCATTCTGTTAGTATTCCTGTTCCCTGAGGGATTAATCACGATTACATTTGTGATGCCTTTCTAATAAATAATTGCTTCCCAGAAATATTGTAAAATCAAGTGCCAATGCTCCAAACCTCAGCCGAACCCCTCAGCTTCACAATGGATACAAAGCGAGGGTAGAAAAGGTGAGGCTCTATGGTTACTGTGTGGAGTGCTTTTTACAAGCCATCTTATCAAATGCATTATAGTAATAGTCATGTATAATTTTCTGCTTGACTAATCAGGTCTGTAAAATAAAAGAAAGCTGATATTGTAATGTAACTATTCTTTGATTAGTTTTATGCAGTACCAGGTATACGGAAGGTATTAGCAGAGGCATGCCTCATTTCTCCCCCATGATATACACACAAGATACAGAGAAATCCTAACATTTCATTTATCCGCCTCACAATTGATTGTTTGAAAAACAAAATGCATGTGTACACTAGCTGTACACATATCCATGTATTGCTCAGTTATAGTCAGAATTCCCTCCTCAAAAAATGCAATTATAAAAGGTTTAGCAAAGCAAAGGCACATCTGCGGTGAAGCCGAGCGTGGCAGCTTACATTGTTAATCCTTAGGCGGGATGCCTTGCTTGTAGTCATGTTGACTTGTGATACAGTATCAAGGCCACAGAAACAAAGAGAAGGCAAACGGTGGAAGTATGACTGTTGAGGCACAGCAATCATTACAAAGGCCGGCTTTGTTCTCAATTAATAATTCAACTTAAAAACGGATTTATCCCCTCCCTTTATCGGCAAGGTGAGGGAAATCAAGTTCAATACAAAACAATGGATCTGACAAGACACATTTGCACAATAGACAATATATAATCAAAGCCATTCTTCATCTTCACTCTCTGTCTCCACCCTTACTGCCTCTCTTGGGCCGCTGCCATGATCTTATCTGCCTCTCAGGGAAAGTAAAAAGACAAACATGTCGACCAAAGGGTCTACTGCGGGCTCTCTTGATAAAACTGTCTTTTCTCTCAGCTTTCACTGATACAGTGTCATGCTAGGACACCTGGGAGCCGCCCACCAAAGCAGATGACTACTGTTCGTCATTGAGCTTAATGCTTTAATTAAAGGGGACCTATCACGCAAAATGCACTTTTGTACGGCTTTTATACATGAATATATACATTATACATGAATTATGTATCTCTAAAAATGGGGCTGCAACGGAGCTGATACAGACTGATACAGATTTGAAATTGTTCTGACGTCAGAAACGGGGTGCTCCGCCTATATGGGCAACTCTCCACCTATCAGGGGAATGAGAGGTTGCGTGGCATGGTAACAGCATGGTAACAGCATGGTAACAGCATGGTAACATGACGCTCGTGCCTCGCCCCCCTCCTTTGGGGCGTGGTCAGCTGCAGCTCATTTGCCACAGAATCAGCCCTTGTGAAGACAGGGCTGGAAAAGAGCAAATAGAGCGAAATGAGGCATGGCTAAAATGCATGATCTGTTTGGTATTTTGAAAAGAAAACTTCACAGACATGTTTTATATAGGTATGGCCCTACAATATATTATTCAAATATAGCATGATAGGTCCACTTTAAATAATTTGGTTTATCCTCTTTTAAGTCAAGCTATTTGTGACACCCATCTTTAGGATAGAACTATATACTGCCAGAAATAGACAGAACTATGACATATAGACAGGATAATACACGTCACATCTAATTAATTCTGTTTACCAATATAGGTGTCCCAATTTGTGAGGATACCGACAGTATTTCTGCTCATAGCAAATGGCTATACGGCGTCAAATCAAAAGAATGCTGTACACAAAGCTTTATACTGCTCTATTTATAGCCTATAGCCACTGTCCTGTTTTCTAATGGATTTCTCCCGCGATGTGTCTGGCAAACGCAATACATGTATTTGATTTAGTTGGTTTGACGTCAGCACAGTTAAAAAAGCATTGATAACTAGATCAGTGTGTGCCAGAGAGAAGCTTTGAGAACGCATTGACAAGATACCGAGATAGCAAGCACGAGTTTATTATTCCAGTGGTTTTAAAAGCTTCAAAGTGTCTCAGTAGTCCCTCATGACACCGTTTAGACACTGTTACAATTAATCCAAGTTAAATGGTGCTTAAAGAGATCACTCCTCACTCCAAAAGAAAGGCTTTTAAAGAACATTTAAACCTCACACAAGGATGAGGTGAGAAGGAATCTTCCCTTTAAAAATGGAATCGCTTTTGCTGCACAGACTTCTGCTGGCTTGTGTTCAAAGACTCGGAGCTGCTTCAGACTCCAAACAGTCCCCGGAGTCGAACTGCAATATTTTCTCGTGACTCTCTGCCATCTCTT
The DNA here is from genome assembly GCF_902827115.2 of Pseudochaenichthys georgianus. NCBI lineage: Eukaryota > Metazoa > Chordata > Actinopteri > Perciformes > Channichthyidae > Pseudochaenichthys > Pseudochaenichthys georgianus. The sequence goes on along the minus strand of NC_047504.1, from coordinate 9,478,112 downwards.
TTCCTTCTCCACTTTATCTGACACTCTTTCCATCTCCCTCTCTTTCCTGACTTACTTTCACTCTCTCTTGATTGTGCTGCGCCGTGGAGAATTGTGGTCATGTTAACACCATTTCAAAAGATGGAGAATAATATGATGCTCACACTCAGAATTTAATTTGCATTTTCCAATATTCTGTTTTTATTTGGGTGGCCTCTGAAAACTCTTCAGAGAGACAATTATGTGTATTTCTGTGGAATTTAAATTGAAAACAAAATTAGATCTTCAAAGACACCATGGCTGAGCAGACTGGCAATCTGAAGAAGCCTCGACACTACACTTTTCATCACGAAACGCTGCTTTATGGCACACGTGGAGATACATTTATGAAGTAATTATGAGCGATCTAGTTATTTTTAGATGAACAAATCAAGATAAAGAGACGCGAGGACATTTGAGTGGAGCAGATTGCTAAAGGACTTGCATTTGATTCTGATTGACATTTTTGACAGTGTGTTTCTCCTTTGACATCTTTCTGCTGCAGGCCTAATGTTGTGGAAATGATATCATAAGTGAAGTGAATTTATGCTAAATGAAATGGCCTGAAAGTTATTATTATATATTCAATTATACATTTTCAGTAAGCGTAAAAACCAGTGCACCAGAGGGTTAATTAGGGTTAATCTGGCCCTTTAAAAGCTTGTGTTCTCTCAACTAAGACAAAGAGACTGAAACCAAAAATTGGGAAAATTCGATATCTTGACTTGACCTATTTTTTTATTAGATGCCCTCTATAATATGAAGCATGTCAGGTGGTGTCACATGCTCTAGGAGGCGCTGCGGCATGTCAAACGTGTTTCCAATGTAAGTTCACTTTTAATTTGGAAGTTACCCTGGAGTTTATGACTCTATGGGGCAAAGTTTTTTTCATGAGTTTGCCCCCGCTTTGTTTGTATCTGGTACACGAGCACAGGGACGCCCGAGCGCTCATTCCTACTGGGGTTTAACGCTATTGCACTGAGTGACAGTTGCCACCGGTAACATGTATATAAACAGAAGGAAATGGGCCCACAAAGGCTGTGAAGACTGTAAACTAGTAAACATGGATTTCTACTATGCAAACAAGCATTCTACATGTTTGTGAGGCTTCAAGGACATTTGACACAGAATATAAACTTTCTTTGCTTACAAGAAATATCCACGGGTGCTTTTAAATTAAAAGTTAAGCATCATTATCTATAAATGTCCAACACTGCAGTAAAGAACAGGTTGCGGTTTAAGACGAGAAGGCCTGTGAAACGTTTATTTTCATTATTACAAGTAGTTAGTTCTTGTGAGGGTATGAACTTGCACTGATCACTCGCAGAGGAACAGAAGGACTAACTTATTTCGACGTAACAAATGTCATCACTAGGGGGCTCCTTGGAGGGAGGACATCAAAGGAGGACAATGTGCTAATGTGGAACCGAATGCAGCCGCGGACTGCAGTTGGTGGTTTGAGAGTCAAGATAAGGAAGTGGGGGTGTAGTCAAGCTTACCGAAAGGAAAGCTGTACACAAGGCACTTAGTATCAAGGGCGTTAAACAAGAGGAAGTGCAATGAAACAGTCTGCCATTAAAGTGGCTTTGAAGGCAGCTCATAGTTGTACGGAGAACTTGTAATGAGGAAGGGAGACGTGTTTAATCCAGTGACCTTCAATTTGATCCTCAGGAGCCAACTACTGTTGATTATGCTATCCTACCACCTAATTAATTACAGTTAATTGCATTCAAATTGATTTTCAGATGTGATGTGATTGAATTCCAGCTGAGCTCTGGACGCCATGGATTGAGTAGGTTAGGATAAGGCAAAGCAAGCACGTGAGTAATATATTGGGGGTTGTAACCGCAGAAACAGACACAGATTGGGGTAATATTGGATATACTAGAAATGACTGCATGAAAGAGGGGAATTCAAAATACTGCAGTGCTTAGAAACCAGAGGGTCAACAGTATCCACAGGGTGTTCTGAAAAACAGAAAGAAATGTGGCAAAATCTGTCTTCTTACATAAGCAGTAATAGTCAGAAATCCTTGGGTTTAAAATCAAAATACATACATGTTTTCATCTCAAAGTGGTTCTTCAGTGCATTTTTCCCATCTCTTTCACCCCAGGGACCAGTTTGTCTTCTCAGTCATGACAGCTGCTTTCATAAAGACACCATATCTGCCGCCTGGTGATTTGACTTTTGTGGTGTCTTTCACTGCTTTATCTGTGTTGCTTTTAGATGCCCTGAATTACAGCAGACATGTCTAGTTGTGTGAATCATCAAAACAAATTTGACAGGAATACACATCCAATCAAATAAATAATTCTCAGACAGATTGAGAACTTCAACACCCTTTTAGGCATGATTAGTTTACCTATGAAGCATTTTTTATGATTCAGTTGCTCGATGAAGGAAACGTGAGGAGAAAGTAGGAATGAAATCTGTTGGTAATAACAGTGGCGGTGTTGCTTATCAGAGCCTGAGAGTGAGAGCTGTGAAATCGTTCTTCTCATTAATGGAAACCCTGCTATGGCACAGCGGGCTAGCTGATGCTCACCTGACCCTCAGATCATGGACTGGAGAAGTGAATGGGGATTACACACAAGACCATCCATCACTAATTACTATCAACAAGTTCAGGCTTAGATGTAGTGGAGGGAGGATAGATGAAGATGGAGGATTAGCAGTTTCAATATGTGTTCACCAGATCAATTAGTTGTCTTAGTCTATGGTAAACCTTATGTTCAATTCAGTCATTTAAATGCCATGCTAGTAGCTTGCGACTCCTTTCAACGGTGTCCCCACTTTTCCCCCCAGGAGCTCCAACAAGCCGTTTAGGGCAGAGAGTGAATGCACAGACTATACAGAGATGCTGTATGAGAAATGGAACATTGAACAATGTAAATCTGTTCTAGTAGACCTCAACAATGGAATTATGATCAGTAGAAATGGCCGTGACATGGGAACATTAATGCTTGTTAGCAATGTTAGCGTCATGACCGAAAGAACGAGATCGCGGATACAAGCGGCCGAGATGGGTTTTCTCCGCAGGGTGGCTGGCGTCTCCCTTAGAGATAAGGTGAGAAGTTCGGTCATCAGGGAGGGACTCGGAGTTGAGCCGCTCCTCCTTCGCGTCGAAAGGAGCCAGTTGAGGTGGTTCGGGCACCTAGTTAGGATGCCACCTGGGCGCCTCCCTAGGGAGGTGTTCCAGGCACGTCCAGCTGGGAAGAGACCAAGGGGTAGACCTAGCCCCAGGTGGAGGGACTATATCTCTTCGCTGGCCTGGGAGCGCCTTGGGATCCCCCAGTCAGAGCTGGTTGATGAGGGGAAAAGAAAGTTTGGGGCTCTCTGCTGGAACTGCTACCCCCGAGACCCGACCACGGATAAGCGGGAGAAGATGGATGGATGGAAATGTTAGCATGCACATACATTACACCAAACTAATATGGTAGACCTTGTTAGCATGCAGCTCAAATAATGTTGCCAGCCTCACATAGCTAGCATGGCTGTAGATATGTTTTTTATCTTCAAAAATATAATTTTGTGTGTTTTTTTTCTTTGAATAAAATATCCTTATCTGACCTCGGTTGTTTTGGAAGTAAACACTGGACCATGAGCATCTTCTGTTTTCTACAATCAATGTCATTTGACTTACTTCATCCCTTTTCACGGGCTCGTGACAAAACATGCAGGGAGACAATTATACCCAAAGTAGACAAACCCTTATTTTGGTCCCTTTTTTACGAACATTATTTTAGCGTATCAATTCCGTTTCTATGTGCTGTATTTTTGCCAGCATAAAAAGGAAAAGGTAGAATCATTTCCAATATGTTATAATAATTCTGAGACTGACAATCATTTCTTATTATATCTCCAAAATGGTGTTATTATTGTCAGCCAGGAGCCATCCAATATCCTTCAAAACTATTATAATTTGCTTCCTTTGCACTCGTCTTCTGAGGAAATGGTTTGTTGGAAGGGATATTTGACACTGCGAGTAAAGTGGGAATTCATTGTATGGTAATATTCACCGACTACAAAATGTGCGACAACTGCAGCTGGTGGGTTACATTGCCTCACATGTTTTTATACGTCTTAATTAAGATTCACAGCCTTTCAGCTTTGGAGTAATGTGTTTGCTGTGAGCACGAAGCACAGCTGACAGTCACTGAGATAATTGCACCAATGATCCAATTGTACTGCTGCATATTAGTGTTGAGTGCTGATAGACTTACATATACAGCTAATTTGCTTCAACAGACTCCCCGTGGGCTTCCCTCCCATTTAACACTCCTGTGTAGACCTCTGTGTGTAAGTGTGTGTGTGTGTGTGTGTGTAAGGATATGCAGACACTATGTCTCCTCATACTTGTGTCTCTGATTGATGCATGCTGTAGTGAATTATAACTAAGTACATATGCACTCAAGTACTTGATAACACATTTGACATACTTGATTATTTTCATTTTATGCTACTTTATACTAGGGCTGTGCGATTATGGCAAAAATCATTATCACGATTATTAAAAACAATTATCCATTTACTTTGAAAACATCCATTTATTGAAAAAAAAAAAGTGAACAGTATGTTTTTAAGAGTTGATTAACCTGAACTTTAAGTATAATTCAACTGAAAAAAATAATAATTTTTTTTTTTTAAATAAAAATAATAATCGTTTTATTTCGATTACGTTGTTTTCGTAATCGTCGCAAGCCAAAATCGTAATCGCGATTAAAATACGATTAATTGCACAGCCCTACTTTATACTACTAAATATTTCACACATTAAAAGACAAAGTTCAGAAAGTAGGTCCCTTGATAACAGCAGAATCCTAAGGGGGGGATCTGGGTTAGACAGAGTAGTAAAAAAGCTCTGCCTCAGACCCCTGAGCTGCGCCAGTGGAGCTGCTCTGTGCAACACTGTGGTTAAACTGGGCAGTACCCAGAGGGGGGGGGGGGGCTATCTTTGTCCTTCCCTCTTCCTGCCACTGCACGCCAAAGCTGTTGGCGCAAATACATTTTCCCAGTCATGTGTCCTGAGTCAAATGAAGATTACATGTATCTAATAGGGATTATGTGCCGCGTTAATGACCTGCACAGACAGCTCACAGATTATCGAGCATATGGTACACATTTGTATTCGGTGCGTATTCAGCGGGTTGCATGGCAGTATTGACTAACAAGGGAAATCTTTGCTTAACCCAGAGGAACATTTTCTCAACGTGGAATACATGTATTGCAAGAAAGCTCACACTGGCATGCAGAAATGTAAATCTACTCAATATATTCATGTCCGCGTGGACCTCCAAGCGCAGGGTCAACCCCGGTACGGCACCCGCGGGTTAAATGCTTCACTTCAAGTGCACATCAGCAGCCTGCACTCCAGAGCTCAGGGCTCTCCAGCTGAGGGCCGAGCATCGGTGTTTATGTATCAAACCGCTGACCTTTTCAACATGATTCAGATGGCTGGCCCCCGAGTGCAGCTGGTCTGCCCCTGTCAGTCGCCGTTAGATGTCTGCGTGAGGAAGGACTTTTCGCCTGGGACATGATCTGAATGTGTGCACCCCTTGATTGAATATGCTTCACTTCCCCCCCATGACTGAGAGTGATTAGCAATGGGAGCATGATATTACCAACACATCTCATTTCTATCATTGCCCTCAGCACAAATGCTTTTTTTTGCTTTAGCCGATTCTCTTGTGATTGAAGGTTCGGATATCTCTAAGAATGGAGAAAGCACCACATGAAACACAAGGGGCTGCAGTGGTGTGTGTGTGTGTGTGTGTGTGTGTGTTGCTACATACACAGATTATATATAGAAATGTATTCATTGGGATAAGCCCCTTGAGATGCAGCATCTCGTTTTCAAGGGGGTCCCGACAATAGCAACAACTTACAGACGTACATAAACAGAAAGACAAAATGCAAAACATGACACACAAGACAAACCACATACTGTACAGTCTGTTAAGTGAAATTCAAGCAATCATTACAATTTAGATGATGATGAAATACAATCCAGGAAGAACATGTTTGAGGAAGAGGGAATCAACAGATGATCCACTTGTTGGATTTAGTGCCAGCTGGGCCTATTCCACCTTCATGTGGTTTGTCATTTCAAAGCCAACAAGAAACATTTTCCCAAAATATCCTTTTTATCTAAATGTATCACAAAAATTACAATTTAAAATAGAAATGGACACTTTGAGGAAAACAGATATAGAACAGGACAATGCTACACACACAAGGGTCATCATTTGTGTGTTCCAAAAGCGGAGTTGTGGGTGGGAGTTTGTGTTCCTCCGTGTCTCTTTGTGATCTGAACAAAAGGAGCTTCTTTCTGCACCACCAGCAATATTGTTTGCATGAGGTATGAGTGTGAAAGCGAGCGCTACCGCCCGCAGGTGCGCGCCACGACACTGCTACATTGCAGCAGTCATCATGTTTCGTCCACAACTTCACACTTTTCAAGTGCGAGAGGGAAAGGAGAGTTTGATTCCTTTTTGGAGTGTTTAAGGGCTTTATATCATGTTTCTAAGAAAGAGGTATACAGGGCTTTTGAGCTTACAATGGGGAACCCCTTTTATATTAGAATGTTTAAATAAAAATATATAATATTGTTTTGAATTAGAACCGGTAACACTTTACGGTAAGGGTACATGAATCATCATGAACTATCAGTAATGTACATGCATTAACGGTATCTCATGCATGACTTAATGCAGGAACAATACCTTAATCAATGCATCAACTAAGGTACCTCAATCATCATGACTTCTGAGTTATTAATGATGTTCATGTCTTCTTCATAGATCTGCAGTTAGAGGTTCAGGCCAACAAACTGACCAGTCACAGCAATTCAAAGTGTTGTAATCATGAGTACCTAAGCATGCTTCATCATGATTGTGCCCCTTCATATAACGTGGTGACCTGTTCCATCGTTTACACTGATAACTAACATATGATTACAGGTCAACACTTTGAATTCAACAGACTGCATGCAAAGACTCAGATGGCAACATGGCTTCCTTTAAGATATAGTTTCATACATTGCATTTAGCTGACGCTTTTATCCACAGCGATTTACAATAAGTGCATTCGACCAACAAAATACAAACTTGAAGAAAACAGAATCATAAAGTACATCAGGCTTCATAGAGCTAAAACATTTCAAGTGCTACTCAACTGGCTTTAGGTAAGCCAGCCCTTTATTAGTATATAAGTGCTTTGTTAATAGTTCTATCGCTCGAAGTGGAGTCGAAAGAGATGAGTTTTCAGTCTGCTCCGGAAGGTGTGTAAGCTTTCTGCTGTCCTGATTTCAATGGGAGCTCATTCCACCATCTTGGAGCCAGGATAGCAAACCCACGTTTTTCTGCTGATGGGAACTTGGGTCCCCCTCGCAGCGAGGGTGCAGCGAGTCCTTTGGCTGATGCAGAGCGAAGTGCACGCGCTGGGGTGTACGGTTTAACCATGTCCTGGATGTAGGAAGGTCCAGATCCATTCGCAGCATGGTACGCAAGTACCAGTGTCTTGAAGTGAATTCTAGCAGTTACCGGAAGCCAGTGGAGGGAGCGGAGGAGCGGCGTGAGAACATTTAGGAAGGTTGAAGACCAGACGAGCCGCTGCATTCTGGATGAGCTGCAGAGGTCGGATGGCACATGCAGGTAGACCAGCCAGGAGGGAGGTGCAGTAGTTGTCATAAATATGTCTTTGAAGTGTATTATATAAATATATTTTACGGTTGCTTTTATGGACTACAGGGTCTTTGATGAGAAAATTGGTTTCCAAAAGCACCTTCTGCTTTTGTTCTCTGACATTATACGGCTCTATATGTCACAACTATATGTGACTGTGTGTGTGTAAACTGCTGTGCTTGTGATGTGTTTTATTGTCTCTTTTTATGTCCTCTGGAACATTTCTGTAGGATTTACTCAGCCTTTGAGTTGCAGTGCATAAACAACCTAAAGCGCCGTACTGTGCGTGCAAGTCTTTGAAGCAAATAAACATCCTGTGTAGAAGAGAGCCGCACACACGCCGCATGGCAAATGGATTCGACATGTACTCCGTGTGCACATATGTAAGTACAGGATTTAAGTGGACTAGAACATTTAAATTCAACTATCTGCCTGATTAAAATGGGATCACCACATTAAATGAATAAAATATAATAAGTCTCTTGAATAAATAATTCCTGACCAACAGGTTAGGAGTCTTGGCTTAAGCACCACTCTGCCTCATCATGTACCTGTCATAGGAGAACAGCCATATTGGTTTCTCCCAATTACTTTAAAACACCTTTCATTATTACTGAATGACTCGTGTTAGAGTGTGGTGGGAATGGCAATAAAGCAGAATGAATATTCCTCTTCAAGTAAATGTCACATTCACTAATTCAACTTCGCCATGTAATGCAGTTATTACCTTTTGAAGATGCCCTGCTCTCAGGTTTATTAGATTTCATCCAACAGCCTCTAAAAGAAAATGTTGTCTCCTTGAAAAATAAACCAAAGAGAGAAATTACGGTCTGATCAAAGTGTTGTTCTCTTATCTATTTCTTGAAAGATGCTAGCATTTTCGAGGCGCTCTGGTGAATCTACAAGTCGTTCATCGTTGGGAAAAAAGGTAGAAAAATATAACCTGAGGGTTGGGAGAAAAGGGCATCACGATAAGACAGATAGACACACAGAGGATGTATCCAGGCGCCACAACGGAGCAATTATAAATGAGTGGGCTCAGGTATTAATCCAGCAGACAGCACTCTGGGATTGGCTATTTGGCAGGGAATATTTTGGCCCAAATCAGAGGTTGTGTTGAAAAAGCTGACGCCGGGGGACGGGGATATAAAGAGCGGGAGACATAAAGCGAGAGTGGAAAAGGGGGAGCGATGTAATTGTCCCAGGCATCTGATCAGAGGGTGTGTAAAAAGGCTGACTGCCGGTTTTTCCAGCTAATGAGACACTTAGCTGTTGGTGGTAGCCATTTGGTCCAACCTGTGCGCTCGTAGCAGCCATATAAACACACACACACACACACGCACACGCACACGCACGCGCACACACACATCTAAAATAGATCACACTTGGAGGTAAAACAATTGGGACTTAGTTTGTTTGCATGGCTGTGAACCAGCCGATTGATCTTTTACGCCAAGCATTAGCTGGATATGAAAATGCTTATACACTGAACAAAAATATAAACGCAACACTTTTGTTTTTGCTCCCATTTTTCATGAGATGAACTCAAAGATCTAAAACATTTTCTATTTACACAAAATAACCATTTCTCTCAAATATTGTTCACAAATCTGAAACAATGTGTGATAGTGAGCACTTCTCCTTTGCCAAGATAATCCATCCCACCTCACAGGTGTGGCATATCAAGATGCTGATTAGACAGCATGGTTATTGCACAGGTGTGCCTTAGGCTGGCCACAATAAAAGGCCACTCTGAAACGTGCAGTTTTGCTTTATTGGGGGGGTCTGGGGGGGTCCGAAAACCAGTCTGTATCTGGTGTTAGGGTTAGGGGTAGGGGTAGGGTTAGGGTAATGTTGTGAATCGAGTGGCCTGTGTTCGTCGTCCATAACATACGCCTGCCCCTACCATAACCCCACCACCACCATGGGCCACTCGATTCACAACATTACCCTAGCCCTACCCCTAACCCCTACCCCTACCCCTCACACCAGATACTGCCTGGTTTTCGGACCCCCCCAGACCCCCCCAATAAAGCAAACATGCAGGTTTCAGAGTGGCCTTTTATTGTGGCCAGCCTAAGGCACACCTGTGCAATAATCATGCTGTCTAATCAGCATCTTGATATGCCACACCTGTGAGGTGGGATGGATTATCTCGGCAAAGGAGAAGTGCTCACTATCACAGATTTGTTCAGATTTGTGAACAATATTTGAGAGAAATGGTTATTTTGTGTAAATAGAAAATGTTTTAGACCTTTGAGTTCATCTCATGAAAAATGGGAACAAAAACAAAAGTGTTGCGTTTATATTTGTGTTTAGTGTATATTGGGTTCCGGAGGATGGTTGGGTGAGGCATTTTGTGATTTACTCTTTAAAGAAGCTCTAAGTGCTGCTGGCGTAGGCTACCAACAACCAAACATGCATCACGCAGCACACATTCCTACACATCTAAAAATGTATGATAATAATAGTTTAACATCTCAATTGACAATGAGACAGACGGATACATTTCACCAATTACCGCATCCTCAATAGACACAACTCACAACTGCTCAACGCGTGCTCAACACATCAATTAATTTGAAGGGTACGTGTTGTTGCGGAGTCTAAAGACACCTTCAAGGGTGTTAAGAGTTAAGTGACTAATAATTCAACTGTGTAACCTTGTACATGCTGCAAATGCCAATGTTAATAAAAGAGTGAATACTTCTGTTATGTCAGTACTTTACATGAAAGACCAAACCGGTGATATAATACAGTGACATGTTTTAATGCTTCAATAAACCCTAGAGGAATTATTTCCACTGCTACTCAGACCTCATGTGCAGCTTTGATTTGTTCCTGACTGGACAATATTGCGCCTTCATCTGTTCCACAAAGTCCCTCCGAAGTTCGGCCTGTTCTTTTGGGGATTGCCAAATTGCCGAGGGACTTGTGTGTCATCAGTCAGCCATATTTAAAACATGTCACCGAAAGCCAGACTGCCTAACAGGTGGCACGGTGCTCATGCTGTTGGCGAGTTAATTATGCAATCATTTAGTAAAGAACATGAGACATGAGAGGTTAAATCTGCATAACAGCAGAACATATACGTAGCCAAGCAGATTGACGATGTATAACACAGCAGCTAGCACCTTCGCGATGTATGATGCACGGGTCAAACTGGAGTAAAAGAAAACATAAATTGCACGACTCTTAAAGAGATTTAATATTAAACATGAATTTTGCTTCGGCTGTTATTCTAAGAAATTACTTGGCTTTCATTAAAAAAAATACTAGTCCCTTTTATTCCCATGGTTAATACACCTGCTGTAATGGATACGATTAATTACTTTTTTGGCACCATTCAATCCATCACATTAAAACCTGCGTGTAACAGTTCCCCACAGGAGTTTCACTGCACATAGGACCGGGGTTTTAATATAAGAGTGTAAAGATATTCAGTATCTAACACATATTTTATGCAACTCTCTCACCTCAAGCATGTGCAGGAGGGACACAGCCTAAAGGAAACTAACTTCAGGAGTGCATGGGATACCATATGGCGTTAGCATTCCCTTCCCTTTTACTCAAAACCTTTTGAGTCTCACCGGCTTTAGAGTACCTGATGACATCAAATAGCACACAATTCACTTCTGACCTTATTTCGCCAGACAGAATGACAGTTTACCTGAGCACAGCTGTGCGCCCGCCATCAGGTATAAGCCATTTGGGCTTATCCAGGTTTCCTAGGGTTTTTCGTCAGGGCGCATTGCCCACATGAAAGGGAATTTTGTCAGAGGGGCTCCATGAATTATGCAATGGCAGAGTGGATTTGCAGGTCTTGCTGAAATTAATATGATGCCGAATGAAGAAACGCGAAGGAACTGCAGGTTGTATCCACCAAGAGGTAGGGAAAACGTGGGATTTAGACGGTAGGATTTTAGGCAATGATGCACAAAGGACATGCGCCGCTGAATGTTCATATGGCATCGTTCTATATTTATGCATGCATTATAAAATATTTCCGACAGATAAGAAACTCATACATCAAAGGTTTCATCAGGTGTTAGGCAGGAAAACGCCACCTGTATCCCGAATAATTGTTTTTCATCTTATGAGACCTACAGATTTATTATTTACAGGTCAATCCGTCCTCAACACATGCCACAAAAGCATAACATAATTCATTTAAATAGATCCTTCAGTTTGATAAATGGCCGCGTTCAAGACATTTATAATGCTTAAAATAGAAGCAAAAAGAAGCAGACATTTTTGTTGGCTGGTAGACCTTGAATCTATTTTTCTACCTCCCACTATTTTTGTAATCCAAGAGGGCAGCTGTTGCCACATCTCTGTCATAATCTATGTCCTTGTATGCCTCTGGATTTTGTTGACCCTACAATTGTAAGCACTGCAGTGTTTTTTGACAGACAGATGGACTGATGGGTGCGTGTCAACAGTGTGCACCGAATCTCCTCGGGAAGCCCTGGCAGTGATTATGTACATACTGTGGGTGTTAATGCGCTCATCTTATAGCAGGGTGGAAAAAGTGCCATTTGAATGCTAATCCTAGTTATCTCAATTATCTGCTCTGTCAAGATGATTGTGTGGAAAATGACACCACGCCAACCTGAGGTGATTTCATAATAAGTGTGGACTGGGAACTCACGGAGCAAACGCACTGACCAATTTATCTAATTGACAGTCTATGACTCATCCCCGTCTGGCACTCCATTTCAATTACTAACACCGAGTCCCAGGCAGTGTGGGGGAATGGGCTAAAGGGACGTTCAAGATTTCACTTTTCTAAATCTTATTTGATCATTAGCCAATGTGCTGCTTTCTTAGAGTGCAGACTCATGCTCTGCCTACACTCTTGTTTATTTCTGCGAGGAATCTTTTACAGATATTTATAAATCACTCGGACTGTATTATATTAAAGACACAGTGGGCTATAACCATATTTTTTAGCACTTGAATGTTTCGTTACGCTCTGTGTTAAAAAATATCACTCGTCACCGGCTTGCACTTCAATATCAGGATCCACGTATTTCTGATCCTCTCCAGAAAGGAAGCCACATACATATCAACTAGTTCCTGAGCAGTGTCCTTCACATGCTGATATCCAAGAGAGGGAGTCACACAGTCACAAGATGGAGGAATAGAAAGCAGTATTCAATGTTTACTTCAGATTAGCTCCACGTCAAAATGAGCATGCTTGATGTCTATCTCCATAGAGGCTGAATCATCATGTTAATCACATAGCTATCATCTGCCTAAAACAGTCCTGATGCTCTTCTAGGTCATCACACATCCTGTCATGTACTCAGCTACAGTTGGGATGTGTACTCTGACATTGGAAGAGTACATTCAGTATTTTCCCAATACTCTGCAAAGCTTACCAATAGCACACAATCCTTTTGCCTGAATCACAGAGACTGGACACCCGGGAGAAAAGCTGAAGCTAGTTAGCGGCAACATGTGACACTTTACTATTGACTCAAATTGGACAACAAGTGTATGCTAACACGTGGCTAATTAGCACTATGAAGACTATGCCAAGGACCTCGAGGGCTTCCTGTCAGGCAGTAAAGTAGTAGTCTGGAAGGTGTGTTGGTGCGAAGCCTAATAAACAAGTTCCCTGGGAAATGTGAGGATGCTACTGGATCTCCGTCAGACGACCTGGATATCCTCTCATCCAAAACACGGCATGTAAGCAATTCTGAAAGCAGAAGGCTACAGGGAAAGCTCTCAACCGGGCCTCACAACTCTTATATGGGTGATTTTGAGGTGAAATATGTAAGGGGGAATTAAGAACATCAGGTTCTCGCTCGACACGCAACGATCGATCCAGGTATTTGTGCATGGAAACTGGAAATTGTCGGCAAAGGCAAAGAATGAAAAATCTTTTTTCCACTGCATGTCATCTCCTCTCAATGCACAACGTGACCTTCCTTGAAACACAGACTTCTTATGGAAGCAGATGGAGTTTTGCAAGTCAGGGGTCTTATGCCATTTCCTATGTCACCCCATCTGTTCCTGAGCTCCAAGAGGAATTACAACAATGAGAAATCACACCTTAACACGCCAGAAGCCTTGATAGACAGCCACCTGAGCCCCGTCTGAAGAGCCTCACCACCCCCCATGCCAACCACCATGTGTGAAGATTCCCCTCACTTATCCCATATAACCCCATCTCGGTCAGTCTCACTGCCGGTGACCTTCAACTACTCTCAGCTGTATTAAACACTTTGGCCGGAAAATCATTTAAATTAATGATCTAATTATCCAGCCCATCTTGGTTTTATGTTTTAACAAATATTGACAAAGTTACAATGCAGCGGTCTCCCAACTTCAGTTTTATGAGTTCATCAAGGGAGGAGGTGAACATGCCGTTTAGTTGAATATTCATTTAAGTGTAGGCGGAGGGCGTCGTTATGGGTGCTTCTTAACTGTTTTGTAAAAGCATAACGGCCTAAATTCTGTCTATCGTGTGCATTGACTTCAACTAGCTTCAAATCTGCAAATAGTCAACACTATTTCCAACAGGACCTGAACATTGCATTATAGAAGCCAATCGAGACACATCGGTATGAAAAGCCGCAGGCGCAAATCAAACCAATTTTTAAGTGAAATCATTAAAAAGGCTGTTTTAAAAAAAAAGCTGTCTGGCACTAAACATCTGTTTTGCTGCGTCAGCTTTTGCAACACAACCACGCACACAGTAATGTTGAGGACTTGAATGGAATCTTTCGGAACAGACAGTGGAACATTGCTGCGTCTGTATGATTAGATTCCAGTGCTGCATTGACCAAATCACTTTAGTGGACACAACCCTATTTTGTGTGTCTTTTTTGTATTACCTCGTGTTCCTTTTCTTAACGACTTGTAGATTTTCTTTGTTGAAAAGTGTCTTCCGAATCACTTTCCTTGCCTTTTTGTGGCTTTTGCAAGTTTCTAAATCACTGTTTCTTTTGTTGGTGTCCTGATAGCAGTCATTACACACACTTGTGGAAACCAGAAGGGCAGACAAATATTGCTCTCAACTCAACACAGGTCCTCTCAACCCATCCCCCTCCCATTCTTAAAGTAACTATATACTGTTTGATTTTCACACACAAAAAGACGAGGACACAAAGTGCTCCCTAAAAATGTTCAACCATAAAAAGGAAGCGTTGAAATGCAAATATGTGCTCTAAAAAAGAAAATATATTTCCCCCCCTGCCGCCAAAGGAATGTAGGAGACATAACCCAAACAAGCATTGAAAGGCTTGAGAAGAAAGACTACAGCTAAGATGTTGGTTACCATTTCACCCATCTGTATTCCTCATGGGGAAAACACACAGGCAAGCTTGGAAGTGGCCTTCTTGGATTTTTGTTTGGCGTTTGCTTCTTTCAAATCCCTCTTGATACAAAAACAAATCCGTGGAAATTGAATTTGCATTCCCAATGAGTGTCTGTGGAATAATGTAGCCGTGTCCCTACATTGTGCTTCAACAGAGTGACCGTAGAGACTACTCATTTCTCTGGGATGGTTTGTTGGATGCGTGCCCGGGTAACGGTCATTGCCCGCTGCGTTGGCATCGAGCTCTCGTGGGCAGCGGCGCTACTAAAATGTGAGTCCATGGATCATAGTCAAAAAACAAGCCGACGGGAATATGAAATTGCAGCATGGAATACCAACAGCTTTTATGATCTGTGTGAATACTATGTGTGGGTATCTTTGACCTTGAAGGGTCTCTATTTTTTGTGTGTTATGCCTCTAGATGTTTCTCTAAACCACAAAAAAACGAAGCTTCGCCACAATCTTAACTTCGTATGTGTCTTCAACAGCCATTCCTATTTCTTCCTGCTTTCATCCACCTACACTGCAACTTTGCACCCCTCTGATCTCACCAAGAACACAGCGTGACGACGAGATGGATCTTTTTCTAACCTCCTGGTGGAGAGGGAAGCCAGCACACGCCAGAGAGGTACGACTTCCCCGCCCACTCAAGGTCTGGCAGCTCATTAGCTTCTATTCTCAACCATGTGTGAGCAATTGCCTGCAGGTGACAGAGGCTTTCCACTCTCAGAAATGTGCACGGAAAGAGAAACTCAGCCATTGTACACGCTAATAACACTTCGGTTACACGGATCTACATCGTGACCATCTTTGCATAAAAGTACTCCACATCATCCCCCCCCCCCCCCCCCCCCCCTCTCAGCTTCACTTTTCTGACACACTTTGTCATGTATTTGCGGTGAGGTCCTTTGAATTTATCTTATAAAGTTTCTTTTCCAAAGTGGGATTCAGGTCATTGTTGCAGGTCATCTTGACTAAGCACAATGAGTCCTTTGAAGTCGTCTTCTTTTCATGCAGTCTGATATTATACGACTCAAAAAGCTCTAACCTTGTATTTAGCAGTTTAAACAAATCAAAGGATCTTCATAATCTAGTATCTGCCAAAAGCTAACTTATAAATCTGATGTTTTCTTTTGTCATGGTGGGTAGCCGTTATCAAAGGGTTCTACCCAAAACATGCACTTTCAAATGATTATATTTAGTAATTGTTGAAGTTTCTATACCTCCATCTTCTCATGTCTGGCAAATCCTTCAAACATTTTTGTGATGAAAGTCTTACCTTTTATACTTCACGCCATTTTAGTGTAGACTGAACTTTTCATTACATTTTGTCACTACGGCTTCACAATCATTAAAAGACATTTCCTATCTGCATTTGCACCAGCAATGTTTTAGTGAGTTAATTCCCAATTTAAAGACGTAATGTGCGCCAGATTTCCACTTATCATTGAGTGGGTGTCGTTGGTCATCTTCCCTTAATGAGCTGCTCACCCTCAAACACTTTCATTAATGTGGTTTCGAGTGGAGAGTTTTGTTGTCTGAAAATTATCAAAAGGCTTCGGCTTTTTTGTATTCCAAGAAAGCCTCGCGTCTCCGGGGAAATATTGTTTCCCTTGTCCTTATTTTGAAGAATAGAAAAGGCACTCAGCAGGCCTATAATCAACAACGTAACGTGTGCTTGAGTGTGATGCGGTAGAATCACAACAGCCTTCGTCACCCTCTGCTACTTTGAGGATGACTACATTCGGCCAAACAGCTCGGGAGTCTTTTCGTCTGCATCTTATTTACGGATGTTCCTTCTGGGCAAGAATCCTCAGATACTGAATATCATCTACATCAGACTAAACATATCCTCCATCAGAAGCCTGTTTCAGCTGAACCCCACTGTCTGCAGGGAGGGACAAGGCCAATGCTGTTCCATTTTGCTACACTGGCAGCCAGTGTTTCAGTTTGTCATGTTTCAAACAACAACTTGTCAGTCACAACAGAATCCATTCGATGCCCTCGAATTTGCCGAGCCAGACTAGCTAAACATGGCATTTAGCATGATTGACCATCATCCAATCACATTTGAACTATTGACAAGCAGCTAAAAAGATGGGGGCGAATATTATCTTTAATAATGCACTCAGCTTTCTTTTCTTTTAGAAAAACATTGAGTGCAGCAGGAAAGCTGAAAGGGGCAGAGTAGAAAAGACAAACAAAGGGAGATTGATTTTCATGTGAGGCCAAGGGCATGTGGTTTGAGAAGTTAGGAGATTTACTGTAAGCAGCACTTCTTTACCTTCATCCCCTTCACAGTTATCTCTGAGAGACGTCCAAGCCGCATGCGTCACCTGTCGATGCGGCGAAAAGGAATGCATCATGCAATCATTGTGGTGAAGCGAGGGGTCTTCTGGCGGGCAGGCAGAAATACGTACGCGGGCGGGGGGGAAAAAAAAGCAATTGACTTCAATCACTTCCACTTTCAGTTGTGTTATTATGATGGCGGATATGTGTGGGCCCCGTCACACGGAGAATCATCCCGCTCAGCTGGAGACGCATACATACAGCTTGAATGCAGTTCCAGCAAACAGATCAAAACATCGCCGCACACGGGCTTTCCAGCACAACGAGATAAACGTGCGCCGTCCAGGAAGTTTGCTATTATCTTTACGTAGTTCCCTTTTCCTCTCTGGCTCTGAACAGTATTGGCAGACGCAGCAAAAGCGCACTACATCTCTGTCGAACATACATGTGTGCTTTCATCCACGGACGAGGTTAACCGTTTCCTCATTCAGCACAATTAGAGCCGTGGAAAAGTCAATACTACATAGACCCCTCTGAAAACCGTTTATGAGATTCCGTAATCCTTGGGTGGATTATTGACCTCTGCTTCAGCCCCGCTCCTTTGTTACACACACATTCACACACCCAGGCCAACTCCTTGACACATCCCCTTGCACAGCAATATGATAATACATTGCATAATGCACACACACTGAACACCCCCACACAGGCCCACTTGCATGGACGTGCCGTGAGCTGCGGATATAGCGCAGGAGTGGCTGGTTCTGGGTCAGGCGAGGTGGCTTTAGCGGCGGTGCGTCCCCCCCCTCCCCCATCAGCCGGGGTAGAGCCAGAAGCGGCAGCGTGATGGGAACTGGAACAAATGCGAAGGGAAAAGAGGCTCACGGTCCCGCGGTTCTGGCTCGAGCTGACTCCACATCGGGTTGACACATGGAGAACGAAATGAGACACATGAAGGCTTTATGGGGAAACAAAGGGGGAGTGGAGAGGACAGGCGTAAGGGTGATTAGGGAGGGGGGCATACATGTGGTGTACATGTGGTCAGCAAGGCAGAGGGCAGGCAGGCTTCAGCTGCCAGGCTCCTTTAAAGCTTCGGGCAGATAAAACACACACTCTGCACATGGACTACACGGGAGTCCACCCTCGCGTTCATGCAGTGTGCTGGCGTGGTCGAACACACTATGTGTCAAAGGCTGACACAACAAAACAAATATTTCTTTTGAGCACACACCCTGTGATGGAATGTTAGTTTGATCACTGCATTTCAATACTATAAGCAGCCAAAGGGGAATTAATTATGCAACATATTAAAATGAATAAAAAGCAAGATACAATGTTCCCGGAGGGTTCTCGTTGCTTTTAAGGCTTCATTACAACTTGTGAAGCATTATGTTAATATTATGTGGCCTGTGTGCGCGCGCCCTGATTAGGAATCCTCCCACACTGCCGTTTGAACCGGTGGAGGTTTGAAAAACAGCAACTCTTAAAACGGCTCTTCACGTTAGAAACTGTTATGGAATATTTGCCCCCGAGGCTTGATCAAACCGCTCGCAGTGAATTATCAAAGTAACAGCTCCTTCACTCAGACGCTGCTTCTCCGAGGGAGGCGTTAGTTATTATGAGGAGAGTGGCCTCTTCAAACGAAAGCTTTCGAACGATATAGCACGAAGAATGCCACGGGTGTTCACCTCAAAGGGAAATGAGCGAAATGCAAAGGTGTGTGTTTACATTGAAAAGCACAGTTTAATTCTGGAGAGGACTCGAGGTCTTTCAGACAGATGTGCTTACTGCACGGTCCCTTGTCCAGATCATTCACGGACATCCAGACGTGGTTCAGCTGTCTCTGCTGCCTAGCTTAACTTCTGTCCATGAGCGTTATGTAAAACACGTCTGACGTCCTCCGGCTGGCCACACTCGAGCACTTCCCCTTTCCCTGAACCCCATTGAAGCTCTGATTGTTTACAAGCATTAAGAAAAGCTCGAGTTTCAACCCGTCCGTTCAAACCATTGTTCCTCCCTCTCTAAGAATGGAGAAAGCACCACATGAAACACAAGGGGCTGCAGTGGTGTGTGTGTGTGTGTGTGTGTGTGTTGCTACATACACAGATTATATATAGAAATGTATTCATTGGGATAAGCCCCTTGAGATGCAGCATCTCGTTTTCAAGGGGGTCCCGACAATAGCAACAACTTACAGACGTACATAAACAGAAAGACAAATGCAAAACATGACACACAAGACAAACCACATACTGTACAGTCTGTTAAGTGAAATTCAAGCAATCATTACAATTTAGATGATGATGAAATACAATCCAGGAAGAACATGTTTGAGGAAGAGGGAATCAACAGATGATCCACTTGTTGGATTAGTGCCAGCTGGGCCTATTCCACCTTCATGTGGTTTGTCATTTCAAAGCCAACAAGAAACATTTTCCCAAAATATCCTTTTTATCTAAATGTATCACAAAAATTACAATTTAAAATAGAAATGGACACTTTGAGGAAAACAGATATAGAACAGGACAATGCTACACACACAAGGGTCATCATTTGTGTGTTCCAAAAGCGGAGTTGTGGGTGGGAGTTTGTGTTCCTCCGTGTCTCTTTGTGATCTGAACAAAAGGAGCTTCTTTCTGCACCACCAGCAATATTGTTTGCATGAGGTATGAGTGTGAAAGCGAGCGCTACCGCCCGCAGGTGCGCGCCACGACACTGCTACATTGCAGCAGTCATCATGTTTCGTCCACAACTTCACACTTTTCAAGTGCGAGAGGGAAAGGAGAGTTTGATTCCTTTTTGGAGTGTTTAAGGGCTTTATATCATGTTTCTAAGAAAGAGGTATACAGGGCTTTTGAGCTTACAATGGGGAACCCCTTTTATATTAGAATGTTTAAATAAAAATATATAATATTGTTTTGAATTAGAACCGGTAACACTTTACGGTAAGGGTACATGAATCATCATGAACTATCAGTAATGTACATGCATTAACGGTATCTCATGCATGACTTAATGCAGGAACAATACCTTAATCAATGCATCAACTAAGGTACCTCAATCATCATGACTTCTGAGTTATTAATGATGTTCATGTCTTCTTCATAGATCTGCAGTTAGAGGTTCAGGCCAACAAACTGACCAGTCACAGCAATTCAAAGTGTTGTAATCATGAGTACCTAAGCATGCTTCATCATGATTGTGCCCCTTCATATAACGTGGTGACCTGTTCCATCGTTTACACTGATAACTAACATATGATTACAGGTCAACACTTTGAATTCAACAGACTGCATGCAAAGACTCAGATGGCAACATGGCTTCCTTTAAGATATAGTTTCATACATTGCATTTAGCTGACGCTTTTATCCACAGCGATTTACAATAAGTGCATTCGACCAACAAAATACAAACTTGAAGAAAACAGAATCATAAAGTACATCAGGCTTCATAGAGCTAAAACATTTCAAGTGCTACTCAACTGGCTTTAGGTAAGCCAGCCCTTTATTAGTATATAAGTGCTTTGTTAATAGTTCTATCGCTCGAAGTGGAGTCGAAAGAGATGAGTTTTCAGTCTGCTCCGGAAGGTGTGTAAGCTTTCTGCTGTCCTGATTTCAATGGGAGCTCATTCCACCATCTTGGAGCCAGGATAGCAAACCCACGTGTTTTTGCTGATGGGAACTTGGGTCCCCCTCGCAGCGAGGGTGCAGCGAGTCGTTTGGCTGATGCAGAGCGAAGTGCACGCGCTGGGGTGTACGGTTTAACCATGTCCTGGATGTAGGAAGGTCCAGATCCATTCGCAGCATGGTACGCAAGCACCAGTGTCTTGAAGTGAATTCTAGCAGTTACCGGAAGCCAGTGGAGGGAGCGGAGGAGCGGCGTGAGAACATTTAGGAAGGTTGAAGACCAGACGAGCCGCTGCATTCTGGATGAGCTGCAGAGGTCGGATGGCACATGCAGGTAGACCAGCCAGGAGGGAGGTGCAGTAGTTGTCATAAATATGTCTTTGAAGTGTATTATATAAATATATTTTACGGTTGCTTTTATGGACTACAGGGTCTTTGATGAGAAAATTGGTTTCCAAAAGCACCTTCTGCTTTTGTTCTCTGACATTATACGGCTCTATATGTCACAACTATATGTGACTGTGTGTGTGTAAACTGCTGTGCTTGTGATGTGTTTTATTGTCTCTTTTTATGTCCTCTGGAACATTTCTGTAGGATTTACTCAGCCTTTGAGTTGCAGTGCATAAAACCCTAAAGCGCCGTACTGTGCGTGCAAGTCTTTGAAGCAAATAAACATCCTGTGTAGAAGAGAGCCGCACACACGCCGCATGGCAAATGGATTCGACATGTACTCCGTGTGCACATATGTAAGTACAGGATTTAAGTGGACTAGAACATTTAAATTCAACTATCTGCCTGATTAAAATGGGATCACCACATTAAATGAATAAAATATAATAAGTCTCTTGAATAAATAATTCCTGACCAACAGGTTAGGAGTCTTGGCTTAAGCACCACTCTGCCTCATCATGTACCTGTCATAGGAGAACAGCCATATTGGTTTCTCCCAATTACTTTAAAACACCTTTCATTATTACTGAATGACTCGTGTTAGAGTGTGGTGGGAATGGCAATAAAGCAGAATGAATATTCCTCTTCAAGTAAATGTCACATTCACTAATTCAACTTCGCCATGTAATGCAGTTATTACCTTTTGAAGATGCCCTGCTCTCAGGTTTATTAGATTTCATCCAACAGCCTCTAAAAGAAAATGTTGTCTCCTTGAAAAATAAACCAAAGAGAGAAATTACGGTCTGATCAAAGTGTTGTTCTCTTATCTATTTCTTGAAAGATGCTAGCATTTTCGAGGCGCTCTGGTGAATCTACAAGTCGTTCATCGTTGGGAAAAAGGTAGAAAAATAAACCTGAGGGTTGGGAGAAAAGGGCATCACGATAAGACAGATAGACACACAGAGGATGTATCCAGGCGCCACAACGGAGCAATTATAAATGAGTGGGCTCAGGTATTAATCCAGCAGACAGCACTCTGGGATTGGCTATTTGGCAGGGAATATTTGGCCCAAATCAGAGGTTGTGTTGAAAAAGCTGACGCCGGGGGACGGGGATATAAAGAGCGGGAGACATAAAGCGAGAGTGGAAAAGGGGGAGCGATGTAATTGTCCCAGGCATCAGATCAGAGGGTGTGTAAAAAGGCTGACTGCCGGTTTTTCCAGCTAATGAGACACTTAGCTGTTGGTGGTAGCCATTTGGTCCAACCTGTGCGCTCGTAGCAGCCATATAAACACACACACACACACACGCACACGCACACGCACGCGCACACACACATCTAAAATAGATCACACTTGGAGGTAAAACAATTGGGACTTAGTTTGTTTGCATGGCTGTGAACCAGCCGATTGATCTTTTACGCCAAGCATTAGCTGGATATGAAAATGCTTATACACTGAACAAAATATAAACGCAACACTTTTGTTTTTGCTCCCATTTTTCATGAGATGAACTCAAAGATCTAAAACATTTTCTATTTACACAAAATAACCATTTCTCTCAAATATTGTTCACAAATCTGAAACAATGTGTGATAGTGAGCACTTCTCCTTTGCCAAGATAATCCATCCCACCTCACAGGTGTGGCATATCAAGATGCTGATTAGACAGCATGGTTATTGCACAGGTGTGCCTTAGGCTGGCCACAATAAAAGGCCACTCTGAAACGTGCAGTTTTGCTTTATTGGGGGGGTCTGGGGGGGTCCAAAACCAGTCTGTATCTGGTGTTAGGGTTAGGGGTAGGGGTAGGGTTAGGGTAATGTTGTGAATCGAGTGGCCTGTGTTCGTCGTCCATAACATACGCCTGCCCTACCATAACCCCACCACCACCATGGGCCACTCGATTCACAACATTACCCTAGCCCTACCCCTAACCCCTACCCCTACCCCTCACACCAGATACTGCCTGGTTTTCGGACCCCCCCAGACCCCCCAATAAAGCAAACATGCAGGTTTCAGAGTGGCCTTTTATTGTGGCCAGCCTAAGGCACACCTGTGCAATAATCATGCTGTCTAATCAGCATCTTGATATGCCACACCTGTGAGGTGGGATGGATTATCTCGGCAAAGGAGAAGTGCTCACTATCACAGATTTGTTCAGATTTGTGAACAATATTTGAGAGAAATGGTTATTTTGTGTAAATAGAAAATGTTTTAGACTTTGAGTTCATCTCATGAAAAATGGGAACAAAAACAAAAGTGTTGCGTTTATATTTGTGTTTAGTGTATATTGGGTTCCGGAGGATGGTTGGGTGAGGCATTTTGTGATTTACTCTTTAAAGAAGCTCTAAGTGCTGCTGGCGTAGGCTACCAACAACCAAACATGCATCACGCAGCACACATTCCCTACACATCTAAAAATGTATGATAATAATAGTTTAACATCTCAATTGACAATGAGACAGACGGATACATTTCACCAATTACCGCATCCTCAATAGACACAACTCACAACTGCTCAACGCGTGCTCAATACATCAATTAATTTGAAGGGTACGTGTTGTTGCGGAGTCTAAAGACACCTTCAAGGGTGTTAAGAGTTAAGTGACTAATAATTCAACTGTGTAACCTTGTACATGCTGCAAATGCCAATGTTAATAAAAGAGTGAATACTTCTGTTATGTCAGTACTTTACATGAAAGACCAAACCGGTGATATAATACAGTGACATGTTTTAATGCTTCAATAAACCCTAGAGGAATTATTTCCACTGCTACTCAGACCTCATGTGCAGCTTTGATTTGTTCCTGACTGGACAATATTGCGCCTTCATCTGTTCCACAAAGTCCCTCCGAAGTTCGGCCTGTTCTTTTGGGGATTGCCAAATTGCCGAGGGACTTGTGTGTCATCAGTCAGCCATATTTAAAACATGTCACCGAAAGCCAGACTGCCTAACAGGTGGCACGGTGCTCATGCTGTTGGCGAGTTAATTATGCAATCATTTAGTAAAGAACATGAGACATGAGAGGTTAAATCTGCATAACAGCAGAACATATACGTAGCCAAGCAGATTGACGATGTATAACACAGCAGCTAGCACCTTCGCGATGTATGATGCACGGGTCAAACTGGAGTAAAAGAAAACATAAATTGCACGACTCTTAAAGAGATTTAATATTAAACATGAATTTGCTTCGGCTGTTATTCTAAGAAATTACTTGGCTTTCATTAAAAAAATACTAGTCCCTTTTATTCCCATGGTTAATACACCTGCTGTAATGGATACGATTAATTACTTTTTTGGCACCATTCAATCCATCACATTAAAACCTGCGTGTAACAGTTCCCCACAGGAGTTTCACTGCACATAGGACCGGGGTTTTAATATAAGAGTGTAAAGATATTCAGTATCTAACACATATTTTATGCAACTCTCTCACCTCAAGCATGTGCAGGAGGGACACAGCCTAAAGGAAACTAACTTCAGGAGTGCATGGGATACCATATGGCGTTAGCATCCCTTCCCTTTTACTCAAACCTTTTGAGTCTCACCGGCTTTAGAGTACCTGATGACATCAAATAGCACACAATTCACTTCTGACCTTATTTCGCCAGACAGAAGACAGTTTACCTGAGCACAGCTGTGCGCCCGCCATCAGGTATAAGCCATTTGGGCTTATCCAGGTTTCCTAGGGTTTTTTCGTCAGGGCGCATTGCCCACATGAAAGGGAATTTTGTCAGAGGGGCTCCATGAATTATGCAATGGCAGAGTGGATTTGCAGGTCTTGCTGAAATTAATATGATGCCGAATGAAGAAACGCGAAGGAACTGCAGGTTGTATCCACCAAGAGGTAGGGAAAACGTGGGATTTAGACGGTAGGATTTTAGGCAATGATGCACAAAGGACATGCGCCGCTGAATGTTCATATGGCATCGTTCTATATTTATGCATGCATTATAAAATATTTCCGACAGATAAGAAACTCATACATCAAAGGTTTCATCAGGTGTTAGGCAGGAAAACGCCACCTGTATCCCGAATAATTGTTTTTCATCTTATGAGACCTACAGATTTATTATTTACAGGTCAATCCGTCCTCAACACATGCCACAAAAGCATAACATAATTCATTTAAATAGATCCTTCAGTTTGATAAATGGCCGCGTTCAAGACATTTATAATGCTTAAAATAGAAGCAAAAAGAAGCAGACATTTTTGTTGGCTGGTAGACCTTGAATCTATTTTCTACCTCCCACTATTTTGTAATCCAAGAGGGCAGCTGTTGCCACATCTCTGTCATAATCTATGTCCTTGTATGCCTCTGGATTTTGTTGACCCTACAATTGTAAGCACTGCAGTGTTTTTTGACAGACAGATGGACTGATGGGTGCGTGTCAACAGTGTGCACCGAATCTCCTCGGGAAGCCCTGGCAGTGATTATGTACATACTGTGGGTGTTAATGCGCTCATCTTATAGCAGGGTGGAAAAAGTGCCATTTGAATGCTAATCCTAGTTATCTCAATTATCTGCTCTGTCAAGATGATTTGTGTGGAAAATGACACCACGCCAACCTGAGGTGATTTCATAATAAGTGTGGACTGGGAACTCACGGAGCAAACGCACTGACAATTTATCTAATTGACAGTCTATGACTCATCCCGTCTGGCACTCCATTTCAATTACTAACACCGAGTCCCAGGCAGTGTGGGGGAATGGGCTAAAGGGGACGTTCAAGATTTCACTTTTCTAAATCTTATTTGATCATTAGCCAATGTGCTGCTTTCTTAGAGTGCAGACTCATGCTCTGCCTACACTCTTGTTTATTTCTGCGAGGAATCTTTTACAGATATTTATAAATCACTCGGACT